>NC_081194.1:17881294-18181294 GCF_902713425.1 Acipenser ruthenus
GTGCTGTTTACTGAGTTGTTTCATTTATTTCATTTAT
Source organism: Acipenser ruthenus (assembly GCF_902713425.1). Classification (NCBI taxonomy): domain Eukaryota; kingdom Metazoa; phylum Chordata; class Actinopteri; order Acipenseriformes; family Acipenseridae; genus Acipenser; species Acipenser ruthenus. Next base: position 17,881,332 of record NC_081194.1, read on the forward strand.
TATAATTTTGGAATACCAAAATGACTACATGAAATCCATCGGTGATAATAAAATAAATAATTGTTTGTTTAATTCGAAGATACATTTATAACAAGTCTTGTGTATTCGATAATTCAAAATAGAACAAAATACACAGATTATCATATCGAGTTCTGTTCAGTGTATTACAAGCTGATATCCGCTTCACAAAGGATCAGAGCAACCAGCAGATATTCAATCCACAAGAGGTCAGACCAGGTTAGGTTGGGAGTCTTTTTTTGTTGCACAATATTTAAATCTGTATCAATCAGTAGTTGCACTCATAAGTGACGCCTTGCAGACAGTAATTGTTTCCTGTTCTGAATCAAGTTTGAGATTGAAACAACAGTTTGAATTACAAGGTCAATCCTATGGTGATTCTTGTTCCTGTCTGATAGCTTTTAAAGTCAATGTTATCTCATACTGTGACTTGAAAATGTCTTGCACCTTATTTTGTTGTTGCTTTAAAAGCCTTTTCACCAAGCAATCTGAAGTGGAAAGATCAAGATCTGTCGGTGTATGGAACAAGGAACCAATGCTATAACTCAGTGAGAGGAAGGAATTTTGAGACAGTGTGGAAATGTTACCACTTATGTGGCATTCTGCTGTTATCTCTCTAACTCATAAATTCTACCTAATGGGAAGTTAGGTTGATTACTGAGAAAGGCAAACATATATATATATATATATATATATATATATATATATATATATATATATATATATATATATATATATATATATTTTTACTAAGGATTAATGATGCAGGTTGTTTAATTCTTCTTTTTTAATTAACTGACACAATTCAGTGTTCTTTAATAGTAATTCAAGATTCCACTTGCACACAACAGAATAATGACCCTGTCATGTACTTGTTTTGCCTTTCAATTATTATCATTCATTTACTTATATATATATATATATATATATATATAGTGTCGTGAAAAAGTATTTGCCCCCGTCTGATTTTCTGCATTTTCTTGACACAGAATGTTATCAGATCTTCAACAAAAAACTAATATTAGATAAAAGGGACCCTGAATGAACAAATAATACAAAAAATTGATACATATTTCATTTATTTATTAAAGAAAGTTGTGCAACACCCAATGCCCCCATGTGAAAAAGTAATCGCCCCCTTAGACTCAATAACTGGTTACGCCACCTTTAGCAGCAATAACTGCAACCAGACGCTTCCTGTAGTTATTGATTTGTCACTCACAGCACCGTGGAGGAATTTTGGCCCACTCCTCCATACAGAACTGCTTCAACTCAGTGACATTTGTGGGTTTTCGAGCATGAACTGCTCATTTCAGGTCCTGCCACAACATCTCAATGGGGTTTAGGTCTGGACTTTGACTAGGCCATTCCAAAACTTTCAATTTCTTGTTCTTCAACCATTCTGATGTAGAATTGCTTGTGTGTTTTGGATCATTGTCTTGCTGCATGACCCAGCTGCACTTCAGCTTCAGCTCACAGACGGATGGCCTGACATTTTCCTGTAGAATTCTCCGATACAGAGCAGAATTCATGGTTCCTTCAATGATGGCAAGGCATCCAGGTCCTGATGCAGCAAAGCATCCCCAAACCATGACACTACCACCACCATGTTTGACCGTTGGTATGAGGTTCTTACTGTGGAATGCAGTGTTTGGTTTTCGCCAGACATAACAGGGCCCATGTCGGCCAGAAAGTTCCACTTTTGTCTCATCTGTCCATAGAACATTGTTCCAGAACTCTTGATGATCATCCAGGTGCTTTTTGGCAAACTTGAGACGAGCGTTCATGTTGTTCTTAGTGAGCAATGGTTTCCGCCTTGCTACTCTGCCATGAATCCCATTTTTGCCCAGTGTCTTTCTGATGGTGGAGTTATGAACACTGACCTTAGCCGAGGCGAGAGAGGCCTGCAGATCCCTGGATGTTCTAGGGTTCTTTGTGACTTCCTGGACGATTTTACGCCTTGCTCTTGGAGAGACTTTGGCAGAATGGCGACTCCTGGGAAGATTCACTACTGTCCCAAACTTTCTTCATTTGGACAATATGGCTCTGACTTTGGTTCGTTCGGTGGAGCCCCAGACCCTTAGAAATGGCTTTGTAACTCTTTCCAGACTGACAGGCATCAACAACTTTTTTCCGGAGGTCTTCGGGAATTTCTTTTGTTCGTGGCATGATGTGCCTGTAGAACCTGTGTGCTGACAACTTCACTCTGATGGTAAGGGCCAAAGTTAGTCAGATTTATATTGGGCAGGGCTGGCCCAAATCGGGCCTGGTTGTTAACCAAAGTACTCAAACAGCTGACCCTAATTATACCTTTAATTGGGTTGAGTTAACTAGGGGGGGGCAATAACTTTTTCACACCTGAAGATTGCATGTTTGATTGCCTTGCACACCAAACAAATGAAAGGAGCACCAGACTTTGGTGTCATTTTTTCTCTCCGACTCCCTCTATATACTACTACAACCCACAAAAAAATCTGACCAAATACAATCTGAAAAATGTGCAAAAATACAGAAAATCAGGGCAAATACTTTTTCACTACAATATATTATATATATATATATATATATATATATATATATATATATATATATATATATATATATATATATATATATATATATATATATATATATATATATTACACACACACACTTAGGTGAATGTATATGAATGAATGAATCAATCTTTATTTTATATAGCGCCTTACGTAGTGGACCACCATCACAAAGCGTTTTACAAAAAAACAAAACAACAAAAAAATCTAGAAACTATTTGTAAAAGCAATAGAAAAAAGAGCAGGTTGTTCAGTGGACAATAAGGTCCATCAACAGGGCTACAAAAACAAAACAGTTCAGTTTCTCCCTATTAGCACAAACAGTACAACATTTTTGATTGTCGCTTTTTAAAATAATAAGAACAGTAGTCTCTGAAAAGAATACCATGACCTAACTAAAACAGTAGACTTTTTTTTTTTTTTAAATTTAGTCGTCGCCAATTATTTTTACCCCGGTTTTCACCCCAATTTAGCATGCCCAATTATATCTGTATCCCCGGCTCACCGCTCGCAACCCCCCCGCCGACTCAGGAAACGGAGGCTGAAACACGCGTCCTCTGAAACGTGCTCCTTCCAAGCCGTCATTTTTCGCACTGCAGATCCACAGCAATGCTACCAGACCTATAGTGCCGGAGGACAACACAGATCTGGCGACTCCGCTGCAGAGCCACAGGCGCCCTATCGGCCACAGGGGTCGCTGATGCGCGGTGAGCCGTGGATTCCCCTGCCGACCTAAGCCCTCCCTACCCGGGCAGCGCTCAGCCAATTGTGCGCCGCCCCTAGGAACTCTCGGTCACGGTCAGCTGTGACATAGCCTGGATTCGAACCAACGATCTCCAGGCTATAGGGCACATCCTGCGAGGAGCGCCTTTACTGGATGCGCCACTCGGGAGCCCCCACAGTAGACTCTTTATATCTGAGGACAGCTCGCAAAATATCCTGTTTCCCCATCTTAGAAACTGGTGAATAATCACTTTCACAGCAGGCCATTCCTGCGCATTTAACACCCTAGAATTAAGATAATAAGGAAAGTACCTTATTTAAGAAGGAATGAAAGGTCTGGGTCACCCCAATAAATAATTGAGGAAATTAGTGAGTACTATTTAACTCGACCCGGTGGGAGACTGGATTGCAGTTTTTCCATCTGATGGTGACTTTAGCGTTAGGATTAAGTTAAAGGTTTGGTGTAAAATTGTGATTTAAGGTATTGATTAGGGTTATGTGTAGATACTCCAGGATGTGTGGATGCCCCTGAAGCACTAGCCTTCAAACAGATTTTCTGATATACACAGCTGTTGACTTTCCAGACATCATGGTAGTCAAACCCCAGCCATGGATGGGTTTGGTAGGTAGACAGAATTATGAAACAGGTATAACAGATCAACAGCCAATCAGACGGAGCTTGTGAAACAGTATTGCTTTCATCATGAGTGACGCTCATTTACCTTTTATGGAAATTAATTTGTCGCAAGTGGTCGCTGCTGTTAACGTAACCATTTGAAAGGAATGTAAACTGACGTTTAGTGAAGTGAAACAGAATAGAAAATGCCAGATGAATCTGACAAACACTAGGCAGACGGATGCTTTAATGTTTGATTTTGAACACGAAGCATGTACAGTTGACCCCGTCTCATTGTATGAATTCTCGTGAGAAGCACTTTGGGTGGCCAAGAGGGCCATGAAGCAGCGGCTTTGTCACCCGAAGTGTGAAGAAGAATAGTCTTACCATAAATGACAGGGTGAATGAATCTTTGTGAATGAATAACAAAAAGGAATGTTTGTAAATGAGCCGACTGGCTCAATGATTTTAATTATAGCCTTGTTTTTGTTAATCAGTTAGAAGCAGATAGTTCTATGTCCTATAAGTCCTTATTAATGGTTATTTAAGTAAAAGCATAGTGAAAACACGGTAAAGCATAGGTAAGCATTTTAAAGCCTAGAGATATGTTAAAGAATATTATATTAAAAAAAAAAAAACATACAACATGGCAAACTATGGTAAATGCTTGGGAAAAGCATAGAAAATTTACACAAAAACATTTTTGTGTAAATTTACTATGGTAAACTTTTACAAGAGAACTGATTGGTAGAAAGGTGTTAGTTATTTTGCTTGGAGGCTAGTCGGTTCCACTATCATGTCCAATCAGCTCTCAGCCGCCACACAAGCTCGCCTCCTACTCACCAGAAAGCTTTTTAACTACGAACCTTCTTAATTGCGTTTGTGTGCAAGTTGAATCTAGACCAAATAAAGAAAGTAGTACAAGCTGTAAATACCATATAAGGAAATCAAAGCCTTATTTTACTTGGACTGTTGAATATAAGCCTGTATAAGCCCCAGGAGTATTGTTGAACCACAGTTCAATGTTTACCACAGCTCTGATTGATTTAAATATAGTGTAATTCCTGTAAGAACCGTAGCTTATTACATTACTTTCCTTAGGTCTTACTGTTCATTGACAGCAAAACAGTTAAGAGGATGTGAAGATTATGCCTGAATAAGCAACACAAATAAACCATATTATATATATATATATATATACATACAGACGTGCTCAAATTTGTTGGTACCCCTCCACAAAAAACAAAGAATGCACAATTTTCTCTGAAATAACTTGAAACTGATGCACAACCTTTAGAGGCAATCACTGCAATCAAATGTTTTCTGTAGCTCTCAATGAGACTTCTGCACCTGTTAACAGGTAGTTTGGCCCACTCTTCCTGAGCAAACTGCTCCAGCTGTCTCAGGTTTGATGGGTGCCTTCTCCAGACTGCAAGTTTCAGCTCTTTCCATAGATGTTCGATAGGATTCAGATCAGGACTCATAGAAGGCCACTTCAGAATAGTCCAATGTTTTGTTCTTATCCATTCTTGGGTGCTTTTAGCTGTGTGTTTTGGGTCATTATCCTGTTGGAGGACCCATGACCTGCGACTGAGACAGAGCTTTCTGACACTGGGCAGTACGTTTCGCTCCAGAATGCCTTGATAGTCTTGAGATTTCATTGTGCCCTGCACAGATTCAAGGCACCCTGTGCCAGGCGCAGCAAAGCAGCCCCAAAACATAACCGAGCCTCCTCCATGTTTCACTGTAGGTATGGTGTTCTTTTCTTTGAAAGCTTCATTTTTTCGTCTGTGAACATAGAGCTGATGTGACTTGCCAAAAAGCTCCAGTTTTGACGCATCTGTCCAAAGGACATTCTCCCAGAAGGATTGTGGCTTGTCAATATGCATTTTAGCAAATTCCAGTCTGGCTTTTTTATGTTTTTCTTTCAAAAGTGGAGTCCTCCTGGGTCTTCTTCCATGGAGCCCACTTTCGCTCAAAAAGCGACGGATGGTGCGATCAGAAACTGACGTACCTTCACCTTGGAGTTCAGCTTGTATCTCTTTGGCAGTTATCCTTGGTTCTTTTTCTACCATTCACACTATCCTTCTGTTCAATCTGGGGTCGATTTTCCTCTTGCGGCTGCGCCCAGGGAGGTTGCCTACAGTTCCATGGACCTTAAACTTCTTAATAATATTTGCAACTGTTGTCACAGGAACATCAAGCTGCTTGGAGATGGTCTTGTAGCCTTTATCTTTATCATGCTTGTCTATTATTTTCTTTCTGATCTCCTCAGACAACTCTCTCCTTTGCTTTCTCTGGTCCATGTTCAGTGTGGTGCACACAATGATACCAAACAGCACAGTGACTACTTTTCTCCATTTAAATAGGCTGAATGACTGATTACAAGATTGGAGACATGTGTGATACTAATTAAAGAAACTAATTAGTTTGAAATATCACTATAATCCAATTATTTATTATCTTTTCTAAGGGATATTACCAAGTGTGTCCAGGCCATTTTAGAATATCTTTGTTGAATAAGCAATTATTCATCTCTTTTCACAGCTTCTTTGCTTTATTCTATGACATACCAAAGGCATGCAAGTATACATGATAAAATAGCTTTTAATTTCATCACTTTTCAGGAGGAATGAAGCATTATTTCAATGAGCTGTAAGGGTACCAACAAATTTGAGCACGTCTGTATATATATATATATATATATATATATATATATATATATATATATATATATATATATATATATATATATATATTTTAAAGAAAGTAAAAAATTGAATGTTATAAAAATACTACTGTAATCTTTGTAGCTGAAGTTTATGGATACATCTCCACCTAGTGTTCATTCTTGATTGTTGCATCTGAGCAGCATTAAAACAGGATGTTTTACTATACAATTGAAATAATGGATTGATGTAAGTGATGGGTTCATGTCTGCATGCTTAAATGGGAAAACATAGGAGTCAGATATACTTTCTATATCTATTTAAATGTCTGTATATCTATGAATTAAATAATAAACATGGGGGTTTTACACCAGAGGTATAATCATATTTCATCACATTCCTTTATATATATTGTAGTGATCCTGGTACTGTTCATGACATGTACATGAACAGTACTGTATTTTAAAAATAGTTTAGATGCATTATATATTTTAGAGAACTGTATGTAAAAATATGAAGAAAAAAAAACTTGGATTTCTTTGTACTAGGGTTACTAATCTTAGTTGAATATTTCTGCAAATTCAGCTAAACTGCATTCTCCAAAGAAACTACAGTACAACCCACAGTAGTCAACACCACCAAACTGCAAGTTTTCAAACTAAAAATGACATATTACATAATAATTTATTTCTTCTAATAACTGGTGAGCAATTTTAACAATGGGCTCACCGCAACAGAGCGCGACACCAACACAAGCTGTCAAAATGAAAGGAATTCCACAACAAGCAGCACAGAACTTTAGAACTGTGGCAGGAAACAATTGCTCAGGGATTATAATAAATACGGCACAGGGCAGTGTGTGATGAATGAGCATGTAATGCCCACCCTTAGGGTGGGCTGCTTGGTAAACCCCTCTGGCTTTGTCCTCAGGGTTTATTTAGCATCTCACCCCTTGGGTGGGCATTCAGTTCTCATATCACACACTACCACATGCATTCTGTATTTAGTACAGGCATAAAGAGTTGAATGAGTCTCGGTATAATTAGTTCTTGTGACATCACTATTTCATCCAGTCAAATCAAGGATTTTTATAATTATGATTGATCAGTCCTATATCAATACCAACATGATATGCCTGAACTAACTGTATAGCCTTAGGCATTCTAGAAAATGTCAGAACACCATTGTCATATTACTCTTCCATGGTCCTTTCCATACACACTATGATACTACTGTTTCTATTTATTTTCTAGCACAGGACAAGCAGCTTCTGAATAGCATTTTCTCTAATACTCCACATTTTTTATTTAAAGTTTATCTCTGAAGATCCAAAATCTGAATGACCCTGATTCATGCAGTCTGGTGCAACAAATAGAAAGAAATGTATAAACTACACAAGACATCTGCTGTGACCCCCAGATTATGATACACTCAGTAACATATTCTAATAGCAAGTTTCATTACAGTTACAAAAGAGATTTTACTGTATATATGTAAAAATATAAGTGAGACAGTTTTCATTGACAACCAGATTGTGATACACATAATAACTTAGAGCTAAAGAATGTCACTTTTTTACAATTGGACATAGATGGACACAATTGGTCTAAATGTACATCTCAATATAGAATAGCAATACACCAGTTTGTATGTCTGTCTGCCTCGACTATCCTCGTAGTCTGGGACACACTGGAGATGTGAACCAGCATCTTCATGAGATGCTTCTGTACTGTACAGATTTCAGTGTCAAATTTTCCATCCACAGGAATATTTTATGAATGTTCATGAACATATTCAACATGTTTTCGTAAAACAATATGGGGCACTAAACCTTTGGAATTACATCCCTTTCTTTATATGTATTACAATCTATTAAAAAATACACACAAACAATATTGCTTTCAAATAATATATTTTAGAAATGGTGCAAATGTCTGAAATCGAATTTACAAAACAAATACACTGTCTGTTTCCTTCTGTTTTTGTCTTTAAAAAAGTAATAAAAAAAGAAATACAAAAACAAAACGATGCAAAATGTATTTGGTCATTTTGTCAGATAAAAGCACATGTTTTGACCTTAACTTGTTTCAAGCAAAATATAACATTTATCCCACCTGCACTCCAAAATGTACAGCAAGAGCATGCACATGGAAGAGATCCAATACTTCCCAGGTACTCTGCTTCATACAAAGAGGCCCAAATGAGGATTTTCATTCTGAAGACATGATGGCAACATTAACTTTTTATGTGTTTCTGAATCAAACACATCTAGGGCAGATGGAACATTTCCTGAAATAATTACATTATTTTATCCTCTGCTAATATGCAAAACGAAACAAAACAAAAAAAATGCATAACATGTTAGCATGTATTCTGCTGATTTCATGCTCTGAATTGAAATTCATTAAACAGGTGATGATATGAACCCAAACAAAATGGATACAGTCATTAAATTGGTTCTGTGTTGTATTCGCTCTGTTTAGTTAGTAAACCACAGTGAGTTTAAAAAAAAAAAAAATTATAATAATTTGGAATAGCCATTATCTTCAGATCAGCCTCCTGATAGTTCTGGTCTTACTGCAAAACTCAATCACTTTCCATGGGCACAGGATTAACAAAAAAAAGAAAAAAATCACTGCCTAAAGCAAAAATAACTTCAGTTAGGCATTTTGTTCTACGGACCCACTGAATGTATCCAATACAGTATTGTGTCTTAGCTGCGTTTGCTCAGTTCTAGATTTCTTAAGACATCAGCCTTGATTTGTATTTTAAAACTGTTATTGAGTTACACTTGACACAAATAGATAATTCAATCCCTTTTTGCTGTTTCTCTCATTTTTACTTTTGTTTCGCACAGATAACAGGAACTGTCCTTGAATTTCTAAATGACTGAGCACGCTTCCAGATGTTCAGTTCTTGCTGATCACAGGGGTGTGGTCTTCTTTGTTTTACTTGTCAAGATGCTCCCATACGTGTTCTCTGGTGTTGATGACTGGTCTGTGTGGGCACCTCTGTTCAGTACCTTTCATACACTTGTAGTGACAGGTTGCACTATGCTCAAGAAAGAGATAGTATTCAATGGAGACAGACAGAAGACTTCATAGTAGTGCATGAAGCCATTCTAAAAACAGCCTCTGTATATCCAATTTTGGAGAAGCAGAATATGTTTGTAAATGTCATAAATATCATGTAATCTCAATTGTCATAACAATTTAACAAAGCAGCCCACAAAAACAGTTCTGTGCTGTTATACAACACGAACAAGCTGTTTATTTTAAAAGGAAAGTTACAGCTGTAAACAGACATGCTTTTGTTTCACCAGTTTGTATGGAAGAAATGGTTAATGACTTTAATTTAGCATCATAACAAAAATGTGACCTCTGATGGAACGATTTGTATACGTCCTCTTTGTTAAGTTGATGCCAATGTCCAAAAAAACAACAGGACACAAATCTCTTTCAAGACTCTTCCTGTCACAACTGTTCAGGTTGTTCTAGGGAAAAAGGCATTATGCATCTTAAAAAAGAAATAAATAAATAAATAAAAAATTATATATATATATTATATATATATATATATATATATATATATATATATATATATATATATATATATATATATATATATATATATATGTATGTAGCAGGGCGGTAGAGAGCCCTGTACGTATTTATTTATTTATTTTTAGAACGGGGTACCCCTCTGCCCCTGTGCAGTGTATTGTATTGTTTTGCATTCGTTTGTTTTAGTTTTGCAGTAGTAGTCGATTATTATTATTATTATTATTATTATTATTATTATTATTTAAAAGTATACGTGACGGCGAAGCACCGTGGGTTGTGTTATTGTTTTGTTTAGTGACGGCGTATCCGAATTTTTTGTTTTTGTTTTAGTAGCGTGGATGGTAGCCCCGTCCACAGTAATTTAGAAAACTCGTGCAGATTGTGGCCGAGGGGTAATAGAATAATTGCCAGCTAGTTAAACCCCTCGGCCACGATATATAAACCGGCAGCTCTCTGCACTTGGGGTGGGTGTATGAGAGGAGCGGAGAGAGGAACGAGAGAAAAACGAAACTAAAAATTAAACCGTATAGGAACAGTGAAGGCGATAGCCGAGCCTGACCTATTCAGTTTGTATTTTTATGTTTGTGATTTTGTTTCATTTGACTGTTTTGTTTTGCTCTGTGAGCAAGTGTTTTTGTTTAAATATTTATTTTATTTTTGTATTTAAATAAAACGGCGCCGCCTTTAACTGGTGTCAGTTTGTTTACCTTCCTGCCTCTGCCTGACGTCATGTCTCAGCCATTCCTGTCACACATGGAAACAAACAAATGCAAAACAATACAATACAATACAATACACTGCACAGGGGCAGAGGGGTACCCCGTTCTAAAAACAAATAAATAAATAAATACGTACAGGGCTCTCTACCGCCCTGCTACTATATATATATATATATATATATATAGTTAAAATCTTACAATTGTTTGACATTTATGGCTGGTTTCAGACCCAGATTGGCATTATTCTTGGACTAGCTAACGTTACCCTAGATAAAGTGGTCCAAGATTAATGGTAATCCGTTAAAGCTACATGCTAAGAAATATCTGATGATATCAAGACACCTAGGCACACAAAAGAAAAAGTTATTCCTGAGTAACTTAAATCTGGAATGCAATGAATAATTACAATAAATTAATCTGTCAAAAAACATAATCCAGAATAAAAACTTTTTTTAAATAAAAATATGCTATTTATTACAATGGTATTAAGTATGGCAAGTGTGCTTTGCTGTTTATGTCAGTTAACACGATGCAAAACAAATTAACTTGTTATGTGCCAACTTCTGTTAATGCAAATGTAAGTTTAAAAAACACAATGAACTGATTGTCAGAATATATTTTACATTTCTGTTGTAAATCTTAAACTGCTTTGATACACATTTGTATTTGTCTTTTAAAATCCGATATACCTGTTACAATTCTCAATAGTCGCACTTTGATCAAAATGCTTTATATTAAACATTCAGTTTCCACGCATCTTTGGTTTTTTGATTGCAAATATATTGGGCTGAAAATGAACTTGTTCTGTCAGTTTGTCAAATTTAATTCTCAACCTACAATGTTGTTGGTAATTGGCTGAATAATGTTTTTCATGATGTTCATTTGGTTAAAAAACAAAGTTATCTGGATTCTCTAAATGCAGCACCTCTACGGGAAGCTATGATATGGTGTACTCTTTTACCCCACACGATATTTTTGGGTACTGCAATAATAGTTAAACATCTTAAGTAGAATACAGCGTGCTACACTGAGTAATCCTATTGTTTCGATTGTGAAATAAAATCACACAAGGCACATGTCTAGTAACAAGCAGCATAGCACCTGTGCTTGTGGCATTAACTATTAAACTTCATTCTGTTATGTAAGGTATTTTACAGTCCTCAAGTACTCTCTCTTTGTTCAGTTTTTGCAGTTTTTCTTACATAGCTTCAGTTTTTTGACCATCATGTATGATTCGTAGACTCTCTGCATTAAGTGTTCATTTTGAGACACAAGACCAATGATCTTTCAAATACAGACGTGCTCAAATTTGTTGGTACCCTTACAGCTCATTGAAATAATGCTTCATTCCTCCTGAAAAGTGATGAAATGAAAAGCTATTTTATCATGTATATTTGCATGCCGTTGGTATGTCATAGAATAAAGCAAAGAAGCTGTGAAAAGAGATGAATCATTGCTTATTCTACAAAGATACTCTAAAATGGCCTGGACACATCTGTTGGTACCCCTTAGAAAAGATAATAAATAATTGGATTATAGTGATATTTCAAACTAATTAGTTTCTTTAATTAGTATCACACATGTCTCCAATCTTGTAATCAGTCATTCAGCCTATTTAAATGGAGAAAAGTAGTCACTGTGCTGTTTGGTATCATTGTGTGCACTACCCTGAACATGGACCAGAGAAAGCAAAGGAGAGAGTTGTCTGAGGAGATCAGAAAGAAAATAATAGACAAGCATGGTAAAGGTAAAGGCTACAAGACCATCTCCAAGCAGCTTGATGTTCCTGTGACAACAGTTGCAAATATTATTAAGAAGTTTAAGGTCCATGGAACTGTAGCCAACCTCCCTGGGCGCGGCCGCAAGAGGAAAATCGACCCCAGATTGAACAGAAGGATAGTGCGAATGGTAGAAAAAGAACCAAGGATAACTGCCAAAGAGATACAAGCTGAACTCCAAGGTGAAGGGACGGCAGTTTCTGATCGCACCATCCGTCACTTTTTGAGCGAAAGTGGGCTCCATGGAAGAAGACCCAGGAGGACTCCAGTTTTGAAAGAAACACAAAAAAGTCAGACTGGAATTTGCTAAAATGCATATTGACAAGCCACAATCCTTCTAGGAGAATGTCCTTTGGACAGATGCGTCAAAACTGGAGCTTTTTGGCAAGTCACATCAGCTCTATGTTCACAGACGAAAAAATGAAGCTTTCAAAGAAAAGAACAACATACCTACAGTGAAACATGGAGGAGGCTTGGTTATGTTTTGGGGCTGCTTTGCTGCGCCTGGCACAGGGTGCCTTGAATCTGTGCAGGGCACAATGAAATCTCAAGACTATCAAGGCATTCTGGAGCGAAACGTACTGCCCAGTGTCAGAAAGCTCTGTCTCAGTCGCAGGTCATGGGTCCTCCAACAGGATAATGACCCAAAACACACAGCTAAAAGCACCCAAGAATGGATAAGAACAAAACACTGGACTATTCTGAAGTGGCCTTCTAGGAGTCCTGATCTGAATCCTATCGAACATCTATGGAAAGAGCTGAAACTTGCAGTCTGGAGAAGGCACCCATCAAACCTGAGACAGCTGGAGCAGTTTGCTCAGGAAGAGTGGGCCAAACTACCTGTTAACAGGTGCAGAAGTCTCATTGAGAGCTACAGAAAATGTTTGATTGCAGTGATTGCCTCTAAAGGTTGTGCAACAAAATATTAGGTTAGCGGTCCCATCATTTTTGTCCATGCCATTTTCATTTGTTTTATTATTTACAATATTATGTTGAATAAAAAATCAAAAGCAAAATCTGATTTCTATTAAATATGGAATAAACAATGGTGGATGCCAATTACTTTTGTCAGTTTCAAGTTATTTCAGAGAAAATTGTGCATTCTTTGTTTTTTGTGGAGGGGTACCAACAAATTTGAGCACGTCTGTAACTAATAATCTTGTAAGCAGTGGGGTTCCAATTACATACAGTAGTCTCTCCACAAACCCACCACACCCTGCAATGTGTTAAAGGACAGAGCTGTAATAGGTGCAGTCCTTTGCATAAGGCGTTACATAGAGGTCTCATCTACTCTATATACATTACATAACCTAATGTCATGGATAAATCACAATACAGGTCAACAAAACTCTGCTACGCTTTTTTGCAGCAATGGTTTTACATAGATCAACCCAAGTAATAACGGACTCAGAATTTACAATACAAACCTTATTTTGTGAGTTTAAAAAATAAGGTAGAAAACTGTACTACAAATATTCTTTGCACCTTAATGGTTAACTCTCTCAAGAAACAATAGCTCTAGTTTCTCCAAGGTAAAGGTGCAGTACACGCAAATCTACTGGAAGGTGTGGATGAAAAGCTGTGCTGCTGCAAAATATGAATCCACTCAATTGCAGCGTTGATAGTGGAGGAGTGAGACTCAACTGGAAAGCATGGAGCCCTCAGATTGTACTATAGACCATTTTGATGTATCATTCTATAGATTGTGCATGTAGAAAATTAACCACTACAATATTATAAAGTTATCTGGATTTACACATGATGTCAAACATTTTTAAAATAGATGCCAAAGTCATAATTCTTTCAACACAAGATCAGTCAGCAAGGTCCAAATCTACCATTTCTCACCTGGAGATTTCAGTATATGATTGCCTCTGAACTGCTGAGTTATAAAAAAAAAAGAAGTCACAACCATGAGGATCCTCCTCGAACACTGCACCATCCTGTCAAGAAACATGGGCACCCAACATCCACGTTCCCAGCTGAGTAGGAATGTACACTGAAATGCCAGCGCATGTTAGCGCAGGTCCTTGGATATATCAGGTGTGATCAAGGATGCTCCAACCAGTTATCCTCCCCCGCTTCCTCTTCTTCCTCCGCCTCCTCCTCCTCCTCCTCCTCCGGCTGCTCAGTCTTCAGTTGAGATGCTTGCAAGAACCCTGGAGTGCGAGTTGGACGGGATTGTGACTTCAGTCCGATTTTCTTTTTCATCAGGTGGAACTGATCTCTGATGAAGTAGTAAAAGTCATATTCATATTGCATGCGCTGGTAGAGCACCTGGAGGGCTTCCAGTGAAGGAGTGTGCTTTCTCACAGTCCCAGTCATGTTCCCCAACTTCCTGTATTCTGCAAACATAAAAAATGAGAGTGTTTGTAAATTGTATGTTTATTAATGGACAGACTTAGGGCCTCATATACTAGGCCACATTACAAAAACTAGCACAGGCTTGAATTCCAAGCTACCAGTTATCTGGTTACATGCAACTGCCAACTTTCCACTATACACAGAGAAGCCTAATACCATGAGACCTATTATAAGCAAGCAGTTGCTGCGAGTTTGCTTAATGTATGGGGGCAACTTGGGCACATGCACAAGAAAGTACAGCAATAACAAATACCATTACATGCCAATTCAGGCACATATACAAGAACATATGAAACAGAACTCAAATATCATTCACATAATACCTGTTTCATCCAAACAAAGCCTTTACTTAAATTAGAACATTATTTACATTTCAAATTAAAGGGTTTTTCTGTTATTCTGAGATCGTTCCACATGGTGCTGTATGGAGATAGTTCCACAACTCTGACAGCACTGTTACACCCCGCCCGCCCCCCCCTTTGATTCTCTGTGATGTTTGTAAATTGCACAAACATCGTCCACCAGGTGGCAACATCCAGCACACTCCCAAATTACATCAGAAGTACAGATAACATGTGAGATCACTATAAAGAATCAATTTGATATTTGTTTTTGAGCAGCATGAAAGAGATAAAATACCTCCAGATTTTAAAGCTACTTCTTATTGCTCCAACTTTATTAATACCCTCATTTTCCAACCCTTCCACCTACCCCCCTTCACCTGCCAGTATAATGGAAAAATTCTACATATTTGGACAGAGGCCAGGAAAAACATTTAGGGACTGCCATGTAACACCCAGCTGTTCCAATACGGGGCAGTGTTCCCTTTCTCGCAACCTACAGAGAAGGCCAATTACAAGAAAAAAGGTTTATTTAGTCAAGCAATTAGGTACAACCAGCGGAACATTCCGGAAAGATGATATTTACCCCCTGTGTATAACTGACAGTATTAGAACATTACATGAATTTACTGTTAGAATTATTAGTGTGGTAAGTCCCAGGAACTGATGACATAAGCTTTAGTTCAGAGCTCATTCACCGAGTGTCTATATTTCGAATGTCTACGTCACTCAGTGCATCTGTGTGTGTGGAGAAAGTGTCTGGTGTCTGTAAGACGCAGAAATGTTGCTGTGAGATGCAGAGACTGTTTACAGTAAACAAAGCTGGAGGAAAGTGGGCTACAGGGGCAGTGATACCAGTGTGTTCAGACAAAATAGAGTGTGATAAGATTTTAGTACAGGGGCCCGGAGGAAAGGCTGCCACACAGTGAATAAATAACACTGTAAACTATATGTCTCTGAGGTCAAGGGATTATGAGTTTGCTCCAGTTAAAATAACGCGAAGGTGTAAAAACTGGACTTCCAATGCAATCATTAGTATCATCTGTATTACACAAAATACTGCAATGACATACAGTGTGCTGTAAAATGAGAAATGTGTGTAACAGACAGTATTGTGTCATGCACGGTCACTATGAACATTTTACATTCCCTAATAAAGTAATTACTGTGAACAATAACAGTAGAAATAGAAAACTACTTTTATTATCTGCACTCTTTCTATTACACGGGCAGATCCTACTGTAAGAAGGATATACACATTATTTATTGGTATATTAATATTGGTATAATGCGTGCATGGAACAGAGTATATTTCATCTCTGAGTTACACAGTTATGGGAATGATTAATCTTTTATTGTATAATCTTGTGCAGTTTGGTTCTGGTTCCTCAAACTGTGCAAAATAATTATAATACGAGATACCCTACGACTTATTGTACTTTGGAACTAGTGTACTATTAAACAAAAAGTGTTTTTATTATTATTTTCTTTGTTACTACCATGCAGAAGTATAACTACAGTAAGTTGGCAATGGTCTGTAGTGGCATGACTTCCTGTCCGCAATGAGAAGCAAGTACTGTAAGATCAATAAATTCACATGAAATGTCACATATGTAGAACCATGATGTCAATGGCCAAGAGTATAAGAAAATAAATATGAATCACCTTATTGAGGCACCATGCACTTGGTAAAAGCTCATTTGAGCTTGCCCAATGGAATAGAAATGTAAACATCACTGAGTGGATATCTACCTCCTAAAAGGTCCATAATCCTGAATATTGTATAACAGAGCTGCTCTTTGATGCTGTGATGCAGTCATGCCCGCCCCCGAGGGCACAAAAGGACTGCACTCACAGATCTCAGCTTCATTTTTCCTTCAAGCCTGCTGCAATCATGGACCAAGCGACCTTGAAGGTTAATGACTACATTTCTATTTCAGGGAACCAGGGTTATGAGAATAACTTAACGTTCCCTCTTTCAAGTACTAAATGTAACCATTACCGAATGGGCGAGTGTATCAAAGCCGCCACAAGAGTAAGATTGCAGACGACTGGAATGCTACAAGTCTAAGCCAAAGGCTGCCCTGTGTGTTACCATTCGGAACCCTGGCAACAAGTAGCTAGGGTGAAAGAATTTGAGGGAGAGTTTCCAAAACCAGGGTTTGAGGGTTTTGAGGATCCATGACATTAAGTCTATAGAATCTAGTGAAGGTATGGGGAGTACCCACACCGCTGCATTGCAAATGTCTCCGACAGATGCACCCTGGAATAAAGCCCATAAAGTTGCCATGCCCCTGGTGGAATGGGCAGTGAGCTTTTCTGGAGGGGGCAAGTTGGCCCACACTGGACAGAGCGAATGAAGCTGCTGCTCAAAGAGCAGCTTTGGTATACAATATTCAGGATTCGGGTCTTTAGGAGGTAAATACCGATTCGGTAACGGTTACATTTCGTACTTGAAAGGGAAACAAACAGCCTGCTACAGAAAAATGGAGGGAATTTTATTTTGAGCATTTGGGTTTAGATTTAATTTTCTCTGCTGTACTGTACAATGAAACAGATCTACACTCAATGCTTAGTACTTCCTGCAAGCTCAACATCTAACAGCAAAAACCTTAAATATTGAAATGGTGCCATTTGTAAATCATCCTGTGTGGCCTGTGGATATTTAGTCTGCTGCTGAACACTTTTTTACAATTCAGACATACCAAAAGCTGCACTTAAGGCCTATATTATCAACAAAGTAAATTCCTATCGCCAACTACTCATATGTGCATTGATAGTTTCATTAACTTGGACCACATTTTCTTCAACACCGTCGGTTTACACAAAGGACTTCTGTTGAAGACAAAAGGTGGGCAACCACAGACCCACCATCAATTTAGTTCTCTTATTTGAAAAATCTATTCCCCTCTACCCAAACTAACAATTTGCTATAACACAAGGTACAGTGTTAACACACCCAGTTAGACAGAATAAGATAATAAAAAAACAAAGTTAGAAACAAGAATTTGCCCATCAATGCTTGTCCGGTTTCTCATACATACAGCCAGAATTACTCACTGCTGGCTGATCCCGAAATGTGTTGTTTCATTGTCTACTGATTCTATATTACAAGGCTTTGCATTTGTTTTTACCAAATTAAAAACAAACATAAAATTAAACCAAAAAGTAAGTTTGACACACAGATAGACAACTCCATATATCCCCACATTCTGATACTCGGCAGAGTTTTGCTATATTGTATACAGCTAGCAAAACACCCCAGTGAACACACTACATTCCCTGCCAGAACTACAGCAAATTATAGCAAAACTGGATGTGTGACATTCAGATAAAGACTTCATATACCGCAAGATTCCAACACTAAAGAATGTCCTTAGCAAGATAAGCGGCTATCCAGTAGCACTAAAGTGTGATTTCCACATCCCCTCGCAAATATTTAATTCCCTATAAAACTGTGAATCTTAGTGCCACATCTGACAATGCTTTTTTCTGTTCCGGATGTTTAGGAAAGAAAAGGTAAATCCAGTTGGCAGTATATTACTGTAACTTCATAGCACTCCAGTTCCTGAAACATTATCACTTGTTGTCTTGTCTTTTTTCTAGAAATGTTTTCAATCTAATTCATGCCAGAACAACCATAAAAAAATGGTATGAAAATCGATGGCTCACGAAAAACCTGGCCGGTAGGGTCCGCTGTAGCATGATGGGCAGAAACAATTCCTGACAGTTTTGTCTCCCTAACCCACAGGAGCAGCAGAGCCAATGAGACATTCCTTCTGGAATCCCCAGTGAAGACCGGTGACTATTATTATTATTATTATTTATTTCTTAGCAGACACCCTTATCCAGGGCGACTTACAATACTTACAAGATATCACATTATTTTTTACACATTATTTTTACATACAATTACCCATTTATACAGTTGGGTTTTTACTGGAGCAATCTAGGTAAAATACCTTGCTCAAGGGTACAGCAGCAGTGTCCCCCACCTGGGATTGAACCCACGACCCTCCGGTCAAGAGTCCAGAGCCCTAACCACTACTCCACACTGCTGCCCTGATGCAAACTGCACGCTAGGTGAGCCATTCGGGGGCCCCACGTCACCTGGTAGTTTTATTTATGGGAAAACTTAAATACGCACCTCAAATGGGTGAAAAAGAAACATGCATCTATCACTGGAGAGATTTTTGCTCTTATGGCTTACCAAGGCATCAGAACATTCTCTTCATGAATTATAGACTTGTTTTATACAGTTTGTTGTACAATAGCTGTTTTTTTTATTATTATTAGTCTTTATATTAAAAAAAAAAAGAGCTGAGCCAAAGTCTCAAAATATCACTTAAGTATTTCGTTCATTAGCCCTGGAAGGTCAGAAGGATACAAACACTTCTGTCTGGAACCGTGTAATATCGTGTAACAGAACTGGTATTCTGCATGTAGCCATCACATTACTGCTTTAGAAAACACTACCATGTTTGCATCAGCACAGGGAATTTGGCATGTCTATTGCTGTATCGCGATACATAAGTCATGGATCGTGTATCGGATGGTTTTATAAAAGATTGCGATGCATTTACACATTTAGGAATGCTGATTTACATTGGTCTGGTTAAATCTTGCCAAAAGATCTACTTAACCAACACACAGGAATGTAAACTGAGGGGTAGATGTACTAAACTGTCACAATAGTCACAAACCAGATGTAAATGAGTTGGAAGTCTAGGGTGAAATGTACTAAACATTTTCTATATACAGGGTGATTAGAAAGTAAGTTTACCACATCAACAGACCATAACATTGATGTGGTAAACTTACTTTCTAATCACCCTGCATATAACAGTATTAAAATAAGTAAAATGCAGACAGAACAGAATGCATTGTACAGATGACGTTTACATTTAACAAAACAATGTTATTTTGATTCTTGCACCCTTGCATGTTAGACGTTATCCTTTGGGTACCCTCTGCTGCAGCAAACCACAACTCAACTCAACACTATTTATTTGAACAATGTTGCATTTTTCATTAACATAGTTTCTCTTAGTACTTACGACAAAATTGTATACTTTGCGAATTGTTGTAACGAAAATGCAAATTGCGGTATGTTTGCTCTGCGACTGGCCCATCTTGGTACATTTACCCCTAAATGTTCTGTTTATTTAATTCCAAATTAAGAAGAACTGGTGCTACTTTGCAAGTCCACAACGAGGTGTTCCGTTTATGTCGTTCACAAAAAAACACTAAATTCTGGAATATGTAAATACTAAGAAACATTGTTGAATAATGTATTATGCGTCTATTAGTATTATTACTTATTTCATTCACAAGCTCAGTACTTCCTCCCTTTCAGCTGTCCAGCCATAGTCTGGACAGCTTTGAAGTCACAAAGCATCCTGGTGGCGACATCTTGAAGCAATTCCCTGGATCTGGGAGAAGCAATTTGCCTGAAAATTAGCCCAAACTGTAGGATGTAAGGGTTTGGCAGCAAGTCTCACTGCGGTTTGGCGTTCAGTCTGGGCTCTACATATTTCTGCTGACACACCAAAACCAAAATGTGTTCTCTGCTGTTGTGTGTAGGTTAGCGTGTTTCCTACTCGGAGTGCAATCTGAATTAATACAATCTGATCTATTTTAATGACCTAAACAATGGTCAATGTTATTACTGCTGTCCTGTAAATCAGTGTCATTCCCACCAGGGTTTTCCTCACCTCCAGGGGATTTTTTTTGCTTTACTAATACAGGGTTAGAAACTCCCGCTCGCCCAAGGGAAAATTAAATCTGAAGAGGACTAGTTGATGTCTGTGTCTCAGTAGTCCTCTGGGCGAGTACTTAAAACAAACACACATATACTCTCACGTTCAGTCTTGGTTAAAAAAAAGATGCAGGAAAGTCAATTTTCTAACGGGGTGTAGCAGTGGTGAATAAGCACCCCACTTAATGATTTTTTACATTTGTGTTCTCCCTCTTGTCGTTTGAATTTACTGAACCACTTTGCATCTTTTGAAGTAAGTGTCAAGTCATTTTACAAAAATGTGGAGATTTATACTGGGTTATGACCCTGACTGATGATGTCATTAGCAAAAGGGGGCCGGTTGTACTAACAAAGTCAAACGATAGGCCACGTTTTACTAAACATTTTAAAACTAATAAACAAAGAATTACCATAATGAACATTATCGTAGTATGTTGCTTAAAACATAACACAATATATTCATATTGAAGTTGAGATCTTATCTATAAACAGTAACACGTTTAAAGCTTGGGACGCGCTGTCTGTAATTTGGTGTTGTTCACATTATCGTCAGCATATTTTAAGTGATTGGAAGCTGAAATTACTTTTTTAAAACACACTTTTTTTTATACCAATACAGTACTGCTGAATGGTAATCAGTTTTTTGAAAACCAGGCTTTAATCACTGATAACAGGTGCACAGGTGGTGATTCTGTGAGCGCTCCGGGGCTATATAGTGTGGATGCTTCACAAGCAGAACTGTTATTGCAGTGTTTAAAAATATAAAATCCATTTATACAAAGTCTCCCAGCTTTCTTGAAAATATCTGCATTTCCCTTGTTTTTCTTTTGTGTTTGTTATGCTCTCATTAGTATCTAAACCTAGTAGACACATTGTCCGTCAGTTCTGGCAGATTCTACTGTACTTCCTGAAGCGGTTTTATCCCACTGCTAATTAAAAAAATAGCCACCTAGCTAACAATTTCATCCCGAGGGCTACAGTGAAACGTACTTCAAATTGGGACTTTAGTGAAGACCGCGTGTGTACGCGAGTACATTAATTATTGTAGATAGTAATTCATAGCCAGCCACCATTTTTGTAAATAGCATCACATGTAATGTACAATAAAATAAACATTTTACTTGTGTCATTGGTGTCAGTTTCAGACGGAGCTTCATGGTCGGCAAGGTGACACAGCTGAGAGAATTTTTTCCTCTGTCATCCCATCTGGTGCTGTCAGTGTCAGTTTCTCAGCACACAGTACAGTTAGTCGCTCAGTAACGAGGTGCAAACAGGTGATTGATCAATCTGTATGAGCATTTAGGAAGGTGCTTTGTTAAAAAAAATGTAAATCTAAATTTATAACAGTGTTTATTTTTTAGCAAAATAAAATCTAAGCCTATTTTTAGACCCCAACTGTTGTTGTTGATTCCAACTTAGGCACTTCACATAAGGACTAGCAAGTTTACATCAGGACTAGCAAGTTTCAAAATGTACTAGTCCTTTGGACTAGTAGCACAATATTGTTAGTTTCTAACCCTGATTAATAGCAAGAAACATACATAGGAAAAAGGAGCAGGATGGCACAATTAAGATATGTGAACCAAGTCCTGTCAACTGATCGAATTAACCACATCTACCCATATTAACAAATGTAAAAAGTTTACAGCATTCCTAAATGTGTAAATGCATCGCAATCTTTTATAAAACCATCCGATACACGATCCATGACTTCTGTATCGCGATACAGCAATAGACATGCCAAATTATGTTTTCATTTGTAATCCGCCGCATGTATAGATCAGCAAAACAAAAGAAAATGATTAGTTCCATTATCCAATAGTTGTACATAAATTGTAAGTGGATGTATCCCATGATGCAATTTGTAGCACAGTGGCTTCCGGAATTCGAGTTCGAGAACAATGGCGGGAGACGACTCAAAGCTTGGTGAAAAAGTGAAAAACTCAGGAACCTCAAATTAAGAGCCCTTCGGCGCATTATAGGATCACCAGTGTGGACATATTTCGGGTTTCCTGTCACTAAAGAAAACAGCTTGAAGAAACTTGACAAACAAAATACAGTGTGAAAGCTATGTAAAATAAACATAAAATACACTGGAAATACAACGAACATGTCAATGCATATACGCCAACATCATTCAGAAAACCGAATGACTTGGTCAAGTGTAACAAGCCCTCGTCTTCTAGGAATCATAGGTAATTTTTCCAGTTATAAAATGTTAAAATGTTGTCATATATAATACTAGCTGTACATGCAGTACAATATTCAAAGCTCAGCTTTTCCAAAGATAAACAAAGTACATACAATTCTTTTATATAAATAAAAACACTTATTTTTCATACGCCAAGTTGAGATCTTATCTATAAACAGTAACACGTTTAAAGCTTGGGACTCGCTGTCTGTAGCTTGGTGTTGTTTACATTATCGTCAGCATATTTTAAGTGATTGGAAGCTGAAATTACTTTTTTAAAACACACTTTTTTTTTTATACCAATACAGTACTGCTGAATGGTAATCAGTTTGTTTGAAAACCAGGCTTTAATCACTGATAACAGGTGCACAGGTGGTGATTCTGTGAGCGCTCCGGGGCTATATAGTGTGGATGCTTCACAAGCAGAACTGTTATTGCAGTGTTTAAAAATATAAAATCCATTTATACAAAGTCTCCCAGCTTTCTTGAAAATATCTGCATTTCCCTTGTTTTTCTTTTGTGTTTGTTATGCTCTCATTAATATCTAAACCTAGTAGACACATCGTCCGTCAGTTTTGGCAGATTCTACTGTACTTGCTGAAGCGGTTTTATCCCACTGCTAATTAAAAAAATAGCCACCTAGCTAACAATTTCATCCCGAGGGCTACAGTGAAACGTACTTCAAATTGGGACTTTAGTGAAGACCGCGTGTGTACGCTCAGCTCAGCTTTTCCAAAGATAAACAAAGTACATTCAATTCTTTTATATAAATAAAAACACTTATTTTTCATACGCCAAGGTATACAAAATTTCCCAAAACAATATTAATACACAAAGCAAGACTTTTTCTGCCAACACAACAGTTGTTTCAAAATACAAGTTGTATAAGACTGAACAAGACAGATATATTATTATTATTTTTTTATTTTTACTCGGGCAGTTTCATTTAGAATAAACTGGGCATTATTTAGATGATTGTTTGACACATATTGCTAAGTATTTCTCTTGGGTGTGTGAAGAAACAGTTTTCTAAGTTGGGTCAGATAAGCCAAAGACATCTGGTGACATATGGAGTCATTGTTTTTACTTAAGTAAATTAACATTTGTTAATGTTTTTTTTTGTTTGTTTGTTTTTTTAACTGCTTTAAACTCAAGTAAGTGGCATATTCTTGATTGGTAAATAAATGTGCTTTTGTTGAAATTGCTCAATGTCTGTTGATTAAAGAAATTCCGAGCTTGTGTAATGTGATACGTATTGTATCATGAGCTTAGTGTATCGTCTTACCCTTACTACATACCAGTTACATAACTGCTGCCAAGAAAAGCTTAAATACCCTTGATTTACAGTAATTGCAAGAAATACAGGACAGAAGGCCACATTTTCGGAATATAGCATTAACTTGAAATTGTTTCATGTTGAGTCTAAACAAACTTGATTTTCTAAAATCTGATTTATTTCCTGAAACACACTCAACATTTCTGTTGTCCACATTCCTCAGAAAGAGCCATAGGATTGCTATTCTTGTCTTAAGTGATCAACTATTTAACAAAGTAACTTTTTGCTACAGCTAAAACAGTAGGGACCAATGTGTTCCTTGTGAAAACTGTATTGCAATCTTTATGAAGGGAACACTGCTCCACCTGCTGGACACACATTTAAACTTCAGCTGCATAACTGTTGCCCTGTACCATACAAGCTTTTTATATCTCAATAAAAGTATTCAATGTGTTCTGCTTTTCAAGTCTGGTGTACTTGACATTTTCAACAGGTTTACAACAAACTATTGGGACGAAATTCATTAAAGTACAATTACAAATAGTATATCATCATCATCTTCAATCTTGTACGTGCAAGGGTTTTTATTTATTTATTTATTTATTTATTTATTTATTTATGTTTAACGCAAACATAAATGAATGCCACAAATTGGAAAGACTATGAGCCCCCTAGTTTGCAAAGCCTTGCTATTGCAGCAGTGTGGAGTAGTGGTTAGGGCTCTGGACTCTTGACCGGAGGGTCGTGGGTTCAGCCCCAGGTGGGGGACACTGCTGCTGTACCCTTGAGCAAGGTACTTTACCTAGATTGCTCCAACTGTATAGATGGGTAATCGTATGTAAATATAATGTGATATCTTGTAACAATTGTAAGTCGTCCTAGATAAGGGCGTCTGCTAATTAATTAATAATAATAATAATAATAATAATAATAATGGGTTACCTGGCTAAAAGAAATGAAAAGGTCAACAGTGTGTGGACAAAATATAGACAATTCAATAGCGCCACAGTGTGCATGGAGTCAGTGGTATGAAGCAGTTGTCACACCACATGCAAATGGCCAAATTAACTTCAAAAAATACAGGCCAGCACTGGCTATTCATACATCTTTTGTGTTTTCTTCCTAGAAACTATGGATATGGTTCACAGGTCATTACTATTTTGGAAACTGCAACTACTTTTGTAGATCTTTTGTTTTCCTGGCATCTCTCACTTTGGACTACATTTTTCCATTGGATTGTCAACAAACTGATGCTGGTAGACTGAGATCCAGCCGAGGTATACATACATATATTGTCCATTTTCCACTATCACTGTTTTCAATTCCATTTGATTAATTGTATGAGGCTGTCGTTACATTGCTTTTGTGGTTACTGATTTCATTTTTCTGTCACTTGAATAATCTACCAACAAAAGGAGACCAGTGTAAAAGACCATACAAAGTTACATTCATCATGGATATGTTGATATTCCATATATAAAATCAAACATGAAAGAGCCACAGTCTTTTTATATTTAATAGGCCTCGTAAATTATAAGGGGGATTAAGGAGCAACCCATTGTAGAAATCTTACACAGGACAGGCAGCCAAAACCATTTATTTAGTCTATTCGGTAAGAAGGAGAGAAGCATATAGAGTTTATCTTACAGCTACAATACATTTTTGCCTGAAGTCAAAGATTGCTTATAAATGAAAACAGGATAGAAAAACTGGTAAAAAGAATATGTCTTATAAAATGGAAACTGTCAAGAGTGAAAGAGTGAATAGGTTAGCCTAAAGGCAACTTTACATTCTAGCACAGAAATGGCCAACCAGTCAGCAAAAAAAAAAAATACAAAAAATTACAATTCCTAACAAATGGGTTTTAGAAAAAAATGGTTGCCTAAAGGAGCCACAGTATAAAACTACTTTAATCTAATCTTGAAGGCATTGTTTGTTAGGAATCAATAAACACTTTTTGTCTATTAATACTGACAATGTTACAAATGGGGTGTTATTGTTAAGGCAATGACATTTTTTATTGTAACTCATTCACATTAATATTTGATGGGTGTAAAAATGCCCCAACAGTTAACCTTTTTGCAACATCAAGGAATCAATCAATAAATCAAGCCTATTCTTTGCACTTTCACCAGTGTATTTGAGAATGTTAACTTGCCTGTTATTTTCAACTTTATCACACAACTTTATATGTGATATAACTACCACTATGCATTTTTAGCAAGGCTAGAAGGAAATCACTGTTCCTGCATTCTACAACGGATTCTACTGCATTTCACATGAGAGTATGAGAATATTTTTTCCCCTTTGATTAAAAGCTCAGAGCTCTATCTTGTCTGTGTGGGACTGAGTTTCGTCTTGCTGCATTTTATTTGTTTTTAGCTGCATGTTTGTTATTTGCAAACATTTAGTAGTCAGACTTTTAAAGAAAGTTACTAAAACCGTCTGCATTTTTTTTTTCAATTCAGAGTGCCCAATTATTTTACCCTCGATATTCTACCGAATTTAGAATGTCCTATTATTTTTTCCCCTCATCGCGTCCTCCGAACCCACGACCGAGCCAGCATCCTCTTACATCCAGTACCTCAAGAGCGGATGTCAGCCAGCCCTGCAGGTGTCTGTCCGAGCTCACTGAGTACTTGGCTGGTAGCGTCCGCTGTAGCGCGATGCGGAGAAACAGTCCCTTCCGGTTTTGCCTCCCTAACCCGTGGGAGCGCCCAGGCCAATGCAATGGTCCCTCTGGAGTTCCCAGCGAAGACCGCCAACTTCGCTTAGCCAGGATGTGAACCTCCTCTCCCCTAGGTCTAGGACTCACCCTGCACACCACGCGGCCATGCCTTTACCAGGTGAACCACTCGGGGACCCACCATCTGCATGTTTAACTGAATACTAACTGGTATCATGGGGAATTGTATAATATACACTCTTAGCCACCTGACCTGGTGTCCCACACTTTAACACACTTCTTGTTCTTGTTTATGAAGACAGATTACTCACGCACTGTACAAGGAGCGAGCCACAAGATTTTCCTTCCTTTCGTTTACTCAAAAAGACCAGACGACAGCCACCCTGGGCTCTATTTTGCTACCAGTAAAGCTGCTAAGCATCCTGACATTATTCAAGTGTAAACAAAGCCTTTTAAAATGCAATTACAAAAGTTTGAGACCTCTACAAATCAGTGGGCATGCTATTTTTAGCAAGACTAAAACATGGCTTTGTTAACTGGGGGCAAAGCTACTGGGAACATTTGAGACATCAGGAAAGCTGACAATTCTGCATCAATTATATTTTGAGAAAAATAATTCAAGATGACTACAGGCAGTTACTATCTAGTTATAATTTTGCAGCCAGCCTGTCAAATAGTTTAAAACTGACTGATCCAAAAATCTAGGCCCTGTGCCATTTCTTTTCTTTTTTGTGATCAATTGTTTTTTATTTTCCATCAAAACAGCTTATACAAAAAATCTTGAGAGAATCCATACAGTTACAAAGAAAGCAAAACAAAACATAAAATGAAATGAAATGAACTATATACATTGGAGTCTCAGAGCTTGCAATTTAAAATAATTAAAAAGAAAAAATATATACATATATATATATATATATATATATATACACACACATACATATACATACATATATATATATATATATATATATATACATATATATATACACACACACATATACATACATACATACATATATATATATACACACACACACATATACATACATACATACATACATACATACATACATATATATACACACACACACATACATATACATACATATATATATACATACACACATACACATACATACACATATACATACATATATAATTATAAAAAAAGGTAAACAAAAGTACCATACTAAAATTATGCCATTGAGATGTTGGATTGCCATTTCTTTTCTTACAATGTGAAGTCAATTTAGATTTTATATAGACCCTTCCTGTCCTGCTCCGAGTTGTATCGCTTTATCTTAATAGTCTGTTTATCCTGGTTCATTCACCCAAAAGGAAAGTTAAAATCACAATGTAATGAGCAGAAGGAATGGAGAGTTTATCAGTAAAACAATAAAGGAGGGGAAGAAGGCACTTTTTGTCAATGTCTTTATACAGGATCCCCACAGAAAATCCAACATCCAACCCCAGGTGGCCTTCATATATAGATTGCATGTAAAAAAAAAAATAGTTCTCCAATCGTGAAATAAGAATTTTTACTGCACACAGAGATCTTCCAATATTTTATTCAGACCTATATTTCCCATTTTAAAAATGATGGTACCGTAGTAGTGTATCCCAGAAAACACTAATGTGGCCTGTTATGTAGTGCAGTCACATTTTGTAATATATTAGCACATTATAATCCCTTTTAATAAACTACAATATTAAAAATGCAATGTGGCTATAAAGTAATTCCTACTGACACCCTGTATTGGCACTGCCCATGCTGCACCTGCACTGTAAAGAAATAATCAAGAAGTCAAATCATTCAGAAGCACTAAAACTGAAGAAAAAAAACAAAGAAAAACCAAGCAAACAAGGAGTATAACACTGTTACACTGGATAAGTCACTATCTGACTACTGGCAATCCTGAGACTTTTTGATGACACTTCAGTGTATTCAGTGCTGGAGGGCTACAAAGATCTCCAGCCACGGGGAGAACACATGAGAAAGATCTCCAGCTTTCACACCACCAGTCTGGAGGTGCTGCCGGATTTTCTGGCCAAGGAAGATCCTCAATGAGGAGCTCCTTCGAATCCCCAAAATGAAGGATATCATCGCAGAGATCTGACAGCGGAGGTGAGATGGCTTGGCCATGTCCTAAGGAAGCCCCCTTACACCATCCCAAGAGTTTCCCTGAGGTGGTCACCGGCCAGCAGGAGAAAATGAGGGAGGCCCAAGAAATACCTGCAGAAGGACATTGGTGTCTGAACTATCCACTACAGCGCTGTGGACCAGTTGAGATGGTAATCGTTTACGGATGTCTGGCATGGGACGAAGGGGATTAAGTAAGCAAGTACGTAAGTCAGTGTATTCAGATAGACCAATCCCTCAATGCGTGTGTGTGGCAAAGCGCCCCGCCCCTGTGTGCATTTGTGTTATGTGTTGTATGTTGCGTGTGTAAATGTTGGTGTATAGATTGGTACACGGGATATAAACGGGTCTGTGTTTCACGTGTATTTAAAAAGTGTAGATTTGTATTTAGGCACGAGGAGAGCACAAATCACTTCATGTGCTGGTTAAATGTAATATGTGAGCACGGGGTTGCACAGAATTAATTCACGTGCTGGGATTCAAGTGAATAATTAATTAGTAATTGAATCCCAGCACAATAGTATATATAGACGCACATTTCTTGCACTCAGGGTTGGGTGTTCGAGAGTGGAGAACGGGTGAGAGAGAAGGAGAACGTAAAATAGTAAAGTAAAAATAATATCTAGAAGTGTTTGTACTCACCGTGTTTGTTTGTCCCTCCGTGCACCGTTTGTTAAGTGTTTAGTAGTACGTTTTGTTTGTCTTTTTATTTTGGCTACCAGTGCCGTGTCCTGTTTTTGTCTGTTCAAACCTTTTATTTTCTGTTCGATCACGCGTTCAGCCTCACCAAAACCCCATCTCTCTGTCGTTTGTGTTCCTGTTTCTGGTCTGACGCCACCCACTCCGGCCGTCTTTGTGACACGTGGAGTCAGAAGTGGGATCGACAGCGCCTCCAGGACTCAGGCCAGAGCAGGAACCGCATTTTTTTGAAAAAAAAAAAAAAAAAAGTGTTGGATTACAAAAAAATATATATATAAATAAATAAAATGGGATGGAAGGAGGATAAAGAGGTGAAGGACAGGGAGGAGGAGTGCCGCCTAAGGGCCAGACATCCACGGCGATCTAACAAGCCAACGCCGGGGTGCCTCCTCTGCGACCAGGATCATCTGTTCGCCAACTGTCCCTTCCGCAGTTATGAGGAGGAGCCTGAGAGTCCACAGCCCAAGTGGGAGGAGCCTGAGCGTCCACAGCCCAAGTGGGAGGAGCCTGAGCGTCCACAGCCCAAGTGGGAGGAGCCTGAGCGTCCACAGCCCAAGTGGGAGGAGCCTGAGCGTCCACAGCCCAAGTGGGAGGAGCCTGAGCGTCCACAGCCCAAGTGGGAGGAGCCTGAGCATCCACAGCCCAAGTGGGAGGAGCCTGAGCGTCCTACGCCCGAGTGGGAGGAGCCCGAGCGTCCTACGCCCGAGCGTCCTACGCCTGAGTGGGAGGAGCCCGAACGTCCTACGCCTGAGTGGGAGGAGCCCGAACGTCCTACGCCTGAGTGGGAGGAGCCCGAACGTCCTACGCCTGAGTGGGGGGAGCCCGAACGTCCACAGCCCAAGAGGGGGGAGTCGGTGCGTCCACAGCCCAAAAGGGAGGAGTCGGTGCGTCCACAGCCCAAAAGGGAGGAGTCGGTGCGTCCACAGCCCAAAAGGGAGGAGTCGGTGCGTCCACAGCCCAAAGAGAGGAAAGTCGGGGCTTCCATAACCCTAGGAACCAAGCTGCCAGCAGAGGGAGAATGCCTGCTGGTCCCACCTCCACCAGCAGAGGAAGAATGCCTGCTGGTTTCCCCTTCCGAGGCAGAGCTGTCTCTGCCTCCGCCACCTCCACCGGCAGGAGCAGAGCAGCAGGAGCTGCCTCTGCCTCCGCCACCTCCACCGGCAGGAGCAGAGCAGCAGGAGCTGCCTCTGCCTCCGCCATGTCCACCAGCAGAGGGTGAATGCCTGCTGGGTCCCTGTCGACCAGCAGAGGGTGAATGCCTGCTGGTATCACTTCCCCCACCAGCAGAGGATGAATGCCTGCTGGTATCACTTCCCCCACCAGCAGAGGATGAATGCCTGCTGGTATCACTTTCCCCACCATCACGAGGAGAGGAGCGGGAGCTGCCTCTGCCTCCATCACCATCAGGGGGAGAGAAGCAGGAGCTGCCTCTCCCTTCACCAGAAAGACCAGGGCGTGAAGCTGGCGGCCCTCCGCAGCCCTTGCATAGGCTGCTGAGGGAAGCATGGGTAAGAATCGCCTGGTCGCAGAGGCCGAGAAGAGGGCCAACACCCGCATCCCGGCTGGTCCTGACTCCCTGCCACGCTTCACCCTCGCCTGGGGCTGTCAGCCGTGCCGCATCGCCTGGGGCTGCTAGTTGCTCCGCATCGCAGCAGGAAGTACTGTGGCCGGAACCCCACCAAGGGGAGTTGTCGGCCACGAAGAAAGTGGGGGAGGTCAGGAGACCTGCTCCCACTGCAGCAGTTTCGCTGCCGGAGATCGTGGGGGCGGTCCGGATACCTGCTCCCACTGCAGCAGTTTCGCTGCCGGAGATCGTGGGGGAGGTCCGGAGACCTGCTCCCACTGCAGCTTCTTCGCTGCCGGCAGTACTGTGGTCGGAGCCCCACCAAAGGGAGCTACCGGCTACAAAGAAGGGGGACGAGGTCTGGAGACCACTTTCCCCAGCAGCAGTTTCGCTGCAGGAGTTCTTGTGGCCGGAGCCCCACAGGAGGGAGCTGCCGGCTACGAAGAAGGGGGAGGTCGGGGGACCACCTGCCCCCGCAGCTTTTTCGCTGCAGGACGGGA
The DNA here is from genome assembly GCF_902713425.1 of Acipenser ruthenus. Classification (NCBI taxonomy): domain Eukaryota; kingdom Metazoa; phylum Chordata; class Actinopteri; order Acipenseriformes; family Acipenseridae; genus Acipenser; species Acipenser ruthenus. Next base: position 17,913,495 of record NC_081194.1, read on the forward strand.
CCAACAGGCTGTCAGCCGTGCCACTACCGGCAGGGGTGCTGACAGCATGGCCAGCCATGGGCCCACTGAAGCCTCCCTTCCCAGCCCGAGACTTTGTCCTGGACTGCTGGATTTTTAAGGGGGGAGGTGGCCGTTGAGGCCATGTGTGCTGCGCACAAGGGGGGGTATATGTGGCAAAGCGCCCCGCCCCTGTGTGCATTTGTGTTATGTGTTGTATGTTGCGTGTGTAAATGTTGGTGTATAGATTGGTACACGGGATATAAACGGGTCTGTGTTTCACGTGTATTTAAAAAGTGTAGATTTGTATTTAGGCACGAGGAGAGCACAAATCACTTCACGTGCTGGTTAAATGTAATATGTGAGCACGGGGTTGCACAGAATTAATTCACGTGCTGGGATTCAAGTGAATAATTAATTAGTAATTGAATCCCAGCACAATAGTATATATAGACGCACATTTCTTGCACTCAGGGTTGGGTGTTCGAGAGTGGAGAACGGGTGAGAGAGAAGGAGAACGTAAAATAGTAAAGTAAAAATAATATCTAGAAGTGTTTGTACTCACCGTGTTTGTTTGTCCCTCCGTGCACCGTTTGTTAAGTGTTTAGTAGTACGTTTTGTTTGTCTTTTTATTTTGGCTACCAGTGCCGTGTCCTGTTTTTGTCTGTTCAAACCTTTTATTTTCTGTTCTGTTTATTAAATGCTGAACGCGATCACGCGTTCAGCCTCACCAAAACCCCATCTCTCTGTCGTTTGTGTTCCTGTTTCTGGTCTGACGCCACCCACTCCGGCCGTCTTTGTGACAGTGTGCTGTAAACATTAAAAAAATCTACCTGGACTTTTGTAGATGCTGACCACATCTTTGAAGAAATGAGGTAAGAATCGTTCCAGTAACAGAAGCACATCTTCCAGCTCCTCCAGAATTCCCACCAGGAGGAAATTCTCCAGCACGTTCTGCTTGGCCCTCTCCAGAGCCCATTCTCCTGGCTCCCTTCAATGGGGTACAAAAAACAAAACATATATTTTTTTAAATGGTCCAAAAAGTGGTCTTAAAACTCTAGGAAAAAACACCAACAAGATTAATGTTGCGGTAATGGGCCTTTGAAAGCAACTGTTTTTGATGACCTGGTACTGAAAATACTGGAATACTAGCAACATATAAAAGAGGGATAAAGCAGGATTGACTGTTATTGTACTCCATCTACATTTATATGTAGTAAACAAAACAAAAAAAAAAACACAACACAGACCAACCCCCCCCCCCCAAGAACAATAATAAATGTGTTGGTTTCAGGAGGTTTGTAACTACTCTGTTACCAGAAAGCACAGTCTCCGGCTTGAAGTGGGAAGATTGTTTTCTTTGATCCAAATTGTGCAGTTTAAAAAAAAAAAAAAAAATGTCCAAGCATTCCTGTTGGAAATCTGAGCTGTTCAAGTAAGAGCTGTAAAATGTCCCTTAATCTTAGAGGTTTAATATGGAGCACATATGGTTGCCACATTTTTTTTTTTTTCCCCCATCACCACAGATTGCAATTGACCAGAAGTATAAAACATTTATAAAGCTGGTAGGTGTCAGGTTTTAATTGAACACAGCCCCTGTTCAATTACTGTTTTTACTGCAATTTAGAAGTAGTTGCTGTATGTGAACAAGCCAACACTGTGCATAGAGATATGAGGAGAAATATGTAACCGTTAAAAAAGGAACCGCACACAGATCTAAGTAAAAGATCCCACATACAACTGCGCCTCGTATTTAATCTTACCGGTCTGTTATGGTCTACTGAGACATACATGATCTCTCTTTGGAAATAACCATAAACAATAAAAAACTTATTGTCTCTGTTCAATTTGTATAAAAAATCAAAGCTATACTGTATGTGCCCTTTCACAATGCATTCATTTAACAGATCCTGGAAAGAAAAAACAACATATTTATGGCCTTGTTCACATATTATAAAGCAATTTGATATTTGCAAAACACATTCACCTACCTGCACCTTGGATGCTGTCCACAGAAATAAGGGATGATGTAAAACAGCCTGGGATTGGAGCATTCGGGGTAGTTTTCAAGAATGCACTCATTGATGTCCTAGGAAGGAAAAAGCACAAGTGAAATTAGCAAACAAGGGTTTTAAAACGTACTTTTGCATAACAGCAAAGCATGAATCTGAAAAAGGTTAAGGCATTCTTGATAGACCAATTTCAATGTATTCAAATCACATTGACAAATAACATGTACTAAAATTATTAGCTGAGGCACCCTGGTTTATTAGTCTGATACCCACTAAGATGTCCATTTCCTCTATAGCAGAAGCCTGACATACCACTTATGCTTGAAGAGACAATCAGGCTCTAAACATATCATCCTTGTCTAGGCGCCAATGTTGAATTAATTTCAGGGATTTGACATTAAGATTACACAGAATGGCCAAACTACTCAGGCTAGATCAGTGATGACCCATTTGTGGCCAGAGTTGTGCTTTCCAGTGGTGGTTTTCAACAAACTTTGCCATTTCAGGAACACCTTTGGGACTATGTTGATGGACATATTGGTCAATGTCGCCACCGTGTTGAGGGACGCAAGGGCAACTACTGTTATGCCCCATGTGAAGCCACAGAGATTCTTCTGTAGGAGTGTGTCTGAATTCAGATTAGCCTGGGTATGGACTTGACTGCAGCACTATTGACACAGTTTCATAAACACCTGAAACTACCCAATAACACTAAGCAGAGATCTTCTAAGGTATTTCAGATGGTGGTTATTTATTAAGTTAGGGTTCTCAAAAGGTATTTGCTTGGTATTTTAGTTGGTTTTATATTTGACTGACTAGCCTAGATTTTCAGCTAAGCGAGGAAGTTGATCTTGGAAACACTGAAGTCTTTTTTTAGGCTACTTTATTTATTCAGTGTTCACGAATACCTTGCTTACACTTGCCAACTAACGTTTTAACATTTTAAGTTAAGTCATTTGTGAAGATGTTATCTGTTAAATCACCTACTTATACCACCAGGTTTGACAGCAACAGTGGATTAAATCTGCCTTGCTGTGTTGAGTGTGTGCTCAGAAGGCGTTTTATATTACTTATATTGGAGTATTAAAGTGTGTTTGTTTTAAGTGTCGCTAGAGTAAGATGATGTTCTGTTATTGATGCTTACAGTATACTGAATTTAGAGTAAGCTCATTTCTCTAAGCTTTGAAACAGACATCATTTTGTCTTTTAATAGCTTAGCACTGGATTGTCTTAAAAATAAGAAACCTGAGTGAAAAAAAATATAAAAAAATTCATACTGTCTAAAAAAGCATAAATCTGAAAATGAATCCACATCCTTGCAGCACATGCTATAAACTGAATGTATGGTAATATCTAGCTTTTGCCACCAGAGGTCAGAAGACAAACAGAAATGTACCTGAGCAGTCTTCAGCATGTTTTTACAGATAATCTGCAATATATGGTGAACAACACTGCCATTAAACCACATCCCGGCAGAATATATTGCTTAATAAAACAACTATTCATTTAAATTGTGGGTATTTTCAGATTGCATCAGCTAAAACCTGCAGACTCCATTTCATTGCCCATTTAGTGCAACTTTTTTCTTTCTTTTATTACTGTATCAGTTTCAGTTTCTTTCTCTTGTTATATCCAAAACAGACTGAAAAGACCCCACTTACTAGTAAAAAGGACTCTCCTCTAGTTCTAACATAAGTTGCTAATGCCTAAATCATGTATTAAAATGGATTTAGGAAAATGTCAGGTGTTAAAATAGCAATAAAGCCCACATATCAGTACATTGGTGCTATCTTTGGTACAGTTTAAAAAAAAAAAGGTTATATTGGAAAGGAATAAAATGTGTATAATATTATATTAAATGTTTTTGCAATTTTGCCTGTTTTGACCTTTCTTGCATTTCCATGACGAGTATGGTGTTTTACTGGTAATGCAGAAACAGGAAATCAACATATTTAGGCTTAGGTTTAAGAATAAAATCAGACACTCCATTTCCTGTTATGTTTCTCATTACAGAGATAACTTAATGTAACTAAATGTGTGGTATATGAAAAAAAACATCACTTAAATATTACAGTAGTCCCTGCGTATAGGAGCACCAGTCATAAGCGAACACATCAGCTAAGCAAACACCCTTGTTGTGAAACAGATTTTTCCCATTGTAAATGCTCTGTCTAAAGGAACAGGAACCTCACTTAAAAGAACACCTTTCTGGCACCGATAGCGATTCGTTCACAACTGATACAGTGCTGTTTTGTAACCTGATAGCTCATCATCAACAGACTTAAATTTAGATAGTTTATTCAATCTTTTCAAAACTGACTTGTCATTGCGAGAGTGTCTTGAGGCACACTGATTGGTTTATATCATATCATTGCCTCGTTTTGTATTCCGATTTCCACGAGTGCACCTCATCGCTACAAAATGGCATGTAAACAAACGGCAAAATGCGCCGCTGTTCCTCTTGCTACAAAAAGTTGCAAATTGTTCAAGTTCTTGAAAAAAACCTAAATCAGACACTAGTCGCTAAGCAACTTGGTGTTTCCCATTCTGGTGAGTTGCTTCACCATTCTGTCAAATAATTTTGAATATTGCTCTTGTACATGTATTCATAATTAATCTAGAGCTGCTGCTGGATTTTTTAAAGTGTGTAGAGGTGCTGTGTTAATTTAGTTTGACAGTTAGTTTATTTGTCTGTTACTTTATTATTATTATAGTTTATTAACATACACTAGCCTATTGCTTTTCTTTTACTTATTCTGTTTATTTCACATGTTGATGCACGAGCGTCATGAGTGATACATATTTATTGATTTATTGATTATATTGTGTCTGTGGTCAATTCCGTCTTAGAGAACATTCGGCTAAGAGAATACTTTGCTTGCTTCCCGAGGGGCGTTCCCTTACCTGGAGACGACTGTACTATTAACTTAGTTGTCATTTGAGAAGACCAAAAAAACATAACAAAACAAACACCATCTTATGCATTATAAAGCTCTAAAAATAGCCAATTTCCAAAATGGACTGTTAACTTAATAGAAAAATGATGTGTAATAGACTGGTACAAATTCAAGTACAAACAAACATTTCCAATTACAACAATATATGTCATCAACATGCATGAGCGCCACAAAGGAAATAAATCATACATTGACATTGTAATGGGTTCAGGCTTGCTTCAATGATTTTTAAAAACTTGTACAGTCTGCTCTTTATAGGGCAGAAGCTCCCAATGTTGTGGGAGGCTCCCAAAGAGATGGCTTGATGGTGTGATGTGGAATACATTGCCATGTGTTGTTTAAGTTTTTACTTTTTTTGTATATCATTGTGCGTTTGTTTTTAACTTTGATCTACTGTAAATGCCAGAGGCTGTGTAAAAAAAAAAAAAAAAAAAAAGCAGATTGAAGGACTGTAAAAATTGAAAAAAGCCCCTATTGCGGATGTAAACGGCTTAATTTTACTGATCTTCTTTAATATTTTAACCACTGCGTAAATACTTTGCATATGAATCGCCACGAGGAACCTAATTAATGTTTGGGATAGATGTCTGAATGACATGTTTCTTCCACAGTCTACCTTAGTTGGCTTGGGGATGACCAATTAAACACATGATTGTCAGGTTGACTATTTCCATACACAAATTAGAAACCATATACAAAACTCTTGTTCGATCCTAAGTATTTTATTGATCAATATTGATAAATATGGAAGCCTTTTAATTCTACATTAATCCTGCTTCCCTCCGGGGTACTTTATTGATCCCCCCTCATCAGGAAATACATTATTAGTAGGTACAGTTCTGTATTAAGACAGTGGTATTAAGACTTGCCACTGTTTTATTAAATGGGATCAGATTAATACACACCCCACTGTGATACATTTATTTTCTAAATTTGCTACAATTCACCTCATCACATTTTTCTCCAGCATCAGCTTTGTCGTGGGCAACACAACATATTAAATCATTTGGCAGAGAAAGGACCAATGACGTAAATGGTCCCGTTTTGGAAAGGCTAACACCTGGTGGAAGACGAAAGATGAAAGACAGAGACAGGAAAATGAAAAGTGGCATTAAATAAAGCTATACTTTCCAGTAAAAATATCCGCTGCAGACTATGTGGACTGTGTAACAGACAGGGTGTTGTGGTCCAAAGAAGTTAAGACTGCCGCCACAGTCCTTAAAAACCCTTGACTGAGAAAAGAACGAGCAGCCGAGACAAGCAAGTTGGGGTGTGGAAGTTGAAAACACTGTAGGAAAAATAGCACACCTCATTACAGATGGAACTGCAAAAATCTTATGAATAGGGCTTAACTAAAAAATAGCACACAGACACAAATGGAGGCTGATGCAATACGTAGAAGTTGGCTCATTGGATGTTTGTTGGGGTGAGTTAATGCACAACTGAAACCTGAATTAAAATATTAAGTTTCATGGTCTCAAATCAGATTTTTTTTTCTTGTGGACAGCAGTTCACAAGAGAAAAATCACCACACAATTTGGCACTAAAACACGCAGGTGCTTACAGGTTTGTCTTAAGGCATACTAAACAAAGGCAACATGTTTGGCTCCCATTTTCTCTAAGTTATCCTTGCTCTGTTGAAAAACAGAAACCGTAGAATGGTGTAGGTACTCCAAACTTCATCATAAACGTTTACCTAAATACAAAACTAAAACTTTTTGACCACGAGAAACCTGTTACCAGTTTGGCTACCCAAAATGCAGAGAACATTTTAAGGCTAACCTGCTATTAAATCCTGTATCTGTCTGTGGGTTGTGGAAAATTTATTCTAGTTTTAACACTGTGATGAATAAAAAAATGTACATAGTTTCTGTTTACATTGTACACCATGAAAAATGGGCACTATAAATGTCCATCTGGGATTTGTTTAATATTTTTATTCTTCATTTATGGCAGCTGAGGAAAAATAAACACCACATTGGCTGCTCCAATTTGTCATTCGCAAAGCTTCTCTCACAGGTACAGTATTTAATTAAAAAAAAGGTGATGAAAAAGATGCGAGCCAGAATGAATGGCTACAGAGAAACAATGTAACATTAAAGGTGCAAGGGGAGTGATGATGATGATGATGATTATGATATGCCAAAAACATGGCGCAAAAATAATTCAGCTGCTACTAGCAAAACGACTGCCAACCACATCAAGCTGTTTGTTAAACTAATCAAGGCTTTAACATGTATTTTACAGATCTGTGACCTGCAGTTCAATACTGATGAGTAGTTTCCAGCTCCTGCAATATACAGTAAAGTGGAAACAATTCTGAAGCACAGTTTTGCTTCCTTTAAAACCATTAAGCTTGTGGATGTTGCTGACAATTGCTGAGCTGAATCTTTGAAATTTTAAATGTTGGTTTAGGTCCTATTTCTTAGATGATGGTTGAAATTGAAATCTAACTATGTGTTGAAATTGAAATCTAACTCTGAACCTGTTTTCCATGGCAAGCAATAGTAAATGCTAGAAAGTTCTATTTAATGTTGCAGTCTTGAGTTACTATTATTTATTATTATTATTTATTTCTTAGCTGATGCCCCTAATCCAGGGCGACTTACAATTGTTACAAGATATCACATTATTTTTACATACAATTACCCATTTATACAGTTGTTTTTTTATTTTTACTGGAGCAATCTAGGTAAAGTACCTTGCTCAAGGGTACAGCAGCAGTGTCCCCACCGGGGATTGAACCCACAACCCTCCGGTCAAGAGTCCAGAGCCCTAACCACTACTCCACATTGCTGAGTTGCTTGATTATGGTTGGTACCACCTAATTCTTAAGAATGTTTAGTGCCTTCAACAAATAGAGCTGTCCATGCTGAATCCAGACTTAATACAATATCTGATGCCTTCCCACTTTCTCTCCTGATTAATTTAATGGTCATCTGGATAATGACAGAAAATATGTCTGATAGAGCAGTTCCGAGACCACTTTGCATGTTCTGTTACACTTGGCCGATTACGTAATAAAAGCTCTAACTGACAACATAGAAATGGGAAAGTATGAGGCGTTGCAATAAAATGTTCGGTCTTTGTGGCACTGGGCTGCTGCGTGGTCCTATGGTTAACATACAGTTTGTTTCTGTGGTGTACATTAAGGAGGCTGAACTGGGCTGAAACAACATGGGCGGAGTCAACTTGCCTTTGCGTACCAGTCACTTCACTGTGGGAATTCTCTATACCCAATAATTCGTTTTTAATTACTTTATTAATGGGTAAAACATATTTCTGGATGTTTGTGGTGTTTAATAACATGCTTTGTATTCTTTTTCAGTAAAGCCACAATAATGAACACAATTTCCCTGCAGTTTGTAGCTACTAGTGGAGGAGATATATAAATAATTGCTCAGCAAAATTATTACGCACAGAGTAATCAATATAGCTTCTGTCTTTTTCTAAAATAGTAAATGACAATTAATTATGGATAGTCATATAATTTCTACAATTTTAGACTTTAATTGAAATGCATAAAAGTTCTGATAAAATCACCACTCATAATGCTCTAAGTAAGCAGCATCCAAACAACAGCAAACATGTTTCCTGATTTAATAGTTTAAAGTCTGAACAAGGGTTTTTGCCTCCAGGTACACATAATCCAGTACAGATTTGTAAACAGTATCAGTGCTGTGTGCCAAAATCTTCTAGCCTTCACTGCAACATCTGGGATGACAGCCACATCAGATGTAATTTCCTCAGAGCACAGTGCTCCAGAACCCTGTCCCCCCACAGCACAGGGTCTTTCCTGTCCATAAAAGTCCATTTCAGCGATAGGACTAACATAGAAGTTACATCAAAACATTATCTGCCTAGATTTTCTTTGCAAAATAGTACAGTCAAACATGCTTATGGGACCACCTTTATTTAGTGACCACCTGGCCTAAGCGACCACTTTAAATTCCTCCCAATGATAGTTGTATTTTTATTTAACTATATTAAGCGACCACCTGTCTAACGCGACCAGCGACCATAATTCTCTTACCCAGCAACGGACTCAAACCTGTATTGAGCACCCTTACACAGGGCTATTGTTATAAGAAAAAAATGGTTTTAAATGGTACGTCCTAAATTCAAAGGAATACGGTAACCATTCTAGTGGTCTTTTATTCGTAATCAATAAAACAACAGCACGCTCATGCAAAGGAAGAGAGAAAGTGTGGAGACACAAAAGGTCCTCCCTAGATGACGGAATTAAAGTCATTAAACTTGTAAAGACAGTAAGTGCCAGAAAAACTGCTGAAAAATTCGGCACTAGAAAGACGTGATACAGCATTTTGAAACGGAAAGAACCAGGGCTTGAAGTTTTAGGTTTTTAAAATTTTTGTTCACGTGACCGTGTTTTGAGTCGATTCAATATCTTAATTAAGCTGTTAATTACTGATCAAAGTCGCTTCTTTTTACCTTGATGTCCCGACTGACTTGCTGTTTCTGTTTCACCTTCTTCATTATTCGAACACAAGAGCAAGCATTGACATTAAATCACTTCCCCCAGATGCTACTTTAACTTGCCTTTCGTTCTCACACTTGCCTGGGAACTAGGTAGCTTCCAATGTGTCTGTTTCGTGTTGTGTTGTTCTTTCCCGCTAATTTAACAGAATGTTCTCATAATTAGGATGTAGCGGCTTAAGACTTAAAGGCAAACCGTTAAAAGGAAAATAAACACCGAAAAATTCAAGCCATGCTTATGAAAAAAATGTGCGTGGTAACCGAAAAAGATCTTATGCTTATGCTGGCGTTGGTTTCAGGATGCAATGAATCAACACGTACCTGAAAGGCAGACACAGAAATCTGCAAAGGATTTAAAACATTTTGTGCGACCTGAGAGAGGCAAGCATTCATTACTTTCACAAAATCATTTGTTTTGTAAATGCATTCTCTAAATCAGGGTTTCTCAATCTCGGTCCTGGAGACCCCCTGTGGCTGCTGGTTTCCATTCCAACTGAGCTCTCAGTTACTTAACTAGACCCTTAATTGAACTGATAATTTGCTTAATTAGACATTTTTATTTGTTTTCAGCTCTTAAAACAATTGCAGACTTCAAGTTACTTATCAAATGTTATAGCTAACTTGAAATAGTTAAGTAACTGAAAGCTCAGTTGGAATGAAAACCAGCAGCCACAGGGGGTCCCCAGTTTGAGAAGCCCTGATCTAAATGAATGTTATTAAATTACATACTTCCTTTTGTTCATATTACATCTGCTGGCTTTTACAGTGCATGTAAGACATACATAATTACAGGAAAGCATGTCAGAGACAAATAGAAAATGTCTAAGTTATGGGCCCTCTTTGAAGAGACCATCTGTGTTGAGGCCACTATTAGACTGTCCCTTGAGTGGTCGCTTAATACAGGTTTGACTTTAGTTCAACTGTACAGGGCATTTAGATACATACATACTGTACATTACAGTCCTGCTTGTGTCCAACTTTTACGACCCGTTTCCAACCCGGACCTGCTACAACAGGACCCGACCCGAATCCGCAACCCGCTGCAGCACCGTCTTATTACCCGCGACCCGACCCGCTTTAATAAGACCTGCAACCCGACCCAAACCAGCAAAAGTTTGTCTTTTACCTACTGCCTGCGTCAACTGACTCTCTCACGCTCTCACATTCACACACAGATATCTCTACCATTCTCCACAGATTGAGTTTATACAATAGGCTATACAGTGTGGTAGCTTTCTCCAGTGGTCTGGATATATTTTTACATTGTAACATATTAACTCTCTCTACTTACTTTACTATAAAATACCTGTCTATTCCTTTCGTGCCACCAGCTGAAAGCCACTTGTGCTTTCTCAGAGATGATGTATCAGTTTTGTGGCTGTCGTTCACAAAAACATAATGACAAGCACTGGATCCAATCACATGTTCATTATTTTCATTCGCTATGATTCCAAAATAATTCCACACTTCTAAATTTACCTCTCGAACTACGATATAAACCCTGCGCTATCTTTTGTTTCATCTCGTTCACAGACATTTTTAATATCCCCAAACAAACGTGATAAAAAGATCTTGTGACGTATCAAACAAGCAAGAACAACACTGCTTAGTCAGCTGACTCCTCCCTAATCGTCTCCTGCTTCAGTGCAGGAAATACCGGTACATTTACCTACACAGAAAACGTTTTTGGTGATTCAATTTCGGACCCGAAAGTAAAAAGAATTTGACCTGCACCCGAACCACAAAACTCAAAATAGTTCACATTCCGACCCGAACCCGACCCGCTTTTGCTGGTCACCCGCGGGCCCCGCAGGTACCCGACCCGATGCAGGACTCTACTGTACACGGTCTGCTAATGAGAATGGGTCAGCAAAGTCATCTTTTGTTACAAGCCAATCATATTTAATTAGAACCTATTATCAAACATGCAAAATGGAGAATAATGACCTGACTGCATTTTAGCAAGTCTTAAGTTTGTGCTGTAATCATGGAATGAAATCTCAGAGGACCATCCTGTGAAAGTGATTGATATAATTCTGCAGATGCGTCAAGCAGTCTTCTGGGTTAAAAGGCAATTTAATAAAACCAACTATAAAACAGAACTGACTGGTAGTTTTAATGACTTACTTCACTAGCACTACGATCCAAAGATGTGATGCTTAAATAAAACAGATTACTTAAAATTAGATAATTGCTTGTTACTTTCATACATTTGGCTTTGTGTGTGGGGAAAGTGTGTGCATTACAAATTACATGCATAACCTGCACATAATACAAAATGGCCTGTTTATTTAAATTTCAGAATTAACTCAAATTGAAGTTTCAATACAGTAGTCTCCGGCTAAGAAAAGCAAGCAAAGTGTTCTCATAGCCGAAGTGTTCTTTAAGATGGAGTTGACCACCTGGCACAATATGAATCAATAAATAAATTCATATTTATTACTTGTCATGACTCATGTGCATCAACATATGAAATGAACAGAATAAGTAAGAGAAAAGCAATAGGCTAGTGTATGTTAATAAACTATAATAAAGTAACTGACACACTAACGTTAATAAACTAACTAACTGTCAAACTAAATTAACACACCACCCCTTCACACATTATAAAATGCAGCAGCAGCTCTAGATTAATTATGAATACCTGTACAGGAGCAATATCACTATGTAACACAATTTTTGTTCCTGGGTAGTAAGTGCACTTGTGGAAAAAGGTGTTGTTTTAAGTGAGGCTTCTATTGCTTTAGGGGGAGCATTTACAATGGGAAAAATCTGTTTCACCACAAAGGTGTTCCCTTAGGCCAACTGTTCTCTTAGAAGGTGTTCCTATACGCGGATACTGTAATAAGAAATGTCTATTTGTGAAGGTAAATATGTCATAGCACAGTCCAGATCACATTTGTTCAAGTGGTTCTGAAGATATAAGGTACAGTAACTTCATTAGCCAAGTCAATCAGACAGACCATTGCCTAAATGTGGACCCCCCCCACCCCCTCCAGCAAGCATTTTGCAATCATGACCATGTTCCATAACGATAAGGTTTAAAAACTTAGCATCAATAGCAGCAGTTTTTCTACCAGACTGAAATCAGATATATCTTGGGTCACAGACACTGCTTACTTTGAAGCCTAGCTGCAAGGAAAATGAGGTCTCCAACCTTGTCTGTGGATTTTAAAAAATAAAACAGCTCTTTCTTTAATTTTATCGCTTTTCTGCCTTACAGCACTGATGAGATAACTACTCCAGAGTGAACAGTTTTGTTCAATTTAGCTGCCCTTTGTAGTTCATGAGGTATCAGGCTCACAAGCTTGACAGATATTTGGCATTGCGTTCACCTGTTTTTTCAATCTTTGTGTTGCCTGGATTTGTTTAATTAAAGCATGCACTGTGAGCTTTGTCTACCAGTAAATATTCCTTCACAAACCTGGTAAATCTCAGATTATATTCTTCTTTTTTTCATATCCAAGGGCGGACCTGATCATATGGTTTGAGTTTTGTTGAAATTGCAACAGGCAATTCCGTACCACAGTTTAGTTGAAAATTATGCTACCACATATTTGTCAGGGAAGTTGATTTCCTCAAAATATGACCTCAAAAACACAGGATAAAATAACTTTCTGATAATAAAAAACACCAGTGCAAGCACATACAGAGTGTCCTCATAATCTCCTAAAAGTGAAAGCTTATTAAATCAATGCAGCTATCATCTTCACTATGTAGAGTGTAACAACACTTTCCTGATGAAAGACAAACAAGAATAAGACCATTAAAAGAAAGAAGAGGAATAAGCAACCTACCAGATATCGCTCCTCATTCTTCATTCCTGGCGTTCGGATCATGTGGTTCTGTTCCCCTCTCCAATCACCGAACCGACGGAAGAAGTAGTTGGACAGAAACCGGTTTATTGGATCCCTGATTATATTGATGTACACAGGCTGTTCTATTCCAAACCTAATAAAATAAAACAGGATCATGTTATTCCCAATCCTAACTCTTCCAAATATACAGTACATATATATAATTAGATATGGACTGGAGAGGAGGACTATAGAGAAAAATTACTGACCCGATGGAAGACTATTATTACTGACAGGGGACTTTAATGCCCGAAGCCACAAGCACCCCTGGAGGTAACAATAGTCATCCTGAGGGGCATTTAATTTTCCACTATTAGCTGAGTCTGCAGTATATATTTAATATAGGAGTCATTCAAAATAATAAGGCAAGGTTGGATAGTAAATCTGACTTTATATACTGTAAAGCCATAAATATATATGAGCCTTTTATTGTGCGTTTTTAGTGCTGTACACAGGGCCGGCCTTAGGCTGTGCAGGGCCCTAGGCAGTAATGATTAAGTATGGGGTCCAGAACATCAAATGAATGCTACAGTAGCAACTGTATCTTAAAGTTAGTATATAGGTGCATCATGTAATCATATGCACCTACATACAGGGCTCAAATTACCAGGGGGGTTGGGTAGGTCGATCCCCCTCACTTAAAACTCGCAACTCCCCTTGCTCTGGCATTATTTTGTGATGGGGGGGTCGAGTTTTGAACCCCCCACTAGGGTGCCCACCCGGCCCTAATTGGACAGGACAGTCCCTAAATATAAAGATCAAGTCCCGGTCCCAGGCTAAATGACTCCAGGACAAAATCTGGCCCGGATTCCTAGACACAGTGTAATCTTACAGTTTAGCACAACAGTCAAAACACAGCATAGCTGTCCAGAGCAAAGCCCTGCCCCTGTCGCATAATTTCACAATGGTTTAAGTGGCTTTTTTTTTCATTTTATGTTCTAAATTATGCAAGAACATAAATTACAAAGACATTTTCCTAGCTTTAGCAGCTGCAAAGTTCATTATCAAATCTGAGTATTCTAAATTCTTGGCAACTTTTCTCTCATTTGACAGTATAATATATATATATATATATATATATATATATATATATATATATATATATATATATATATATTAAATTAGAGGTCGGCACGGGTAGAAAAATCTGGAACCAGGTACCCGCCATGAAAAATACCCAGGTACCTGGATCTTTTTTGGGTAATGATTAAAAAAAAAAAAAAAAGTTTTAAGTGCATGATACATATTTAAATACTATATAGAACACATACATTTAATCCCTTTAGATCTGTAAACTTGTGTTTTATGTGTCCCGTGATGCCCCCCACCCCCTCCCCCGTTTATAACATGCCTTGGTTATAACGCTCATATTGTGTGTCCCCAGAGACCCGCGTTATAGCAAGGGAGCACTATATATATATACAATTAATAGTACAGCAATAAATAAACAGATTATACATAAAAAAGGCACAAGGAAATAAACATGATTTATGCACATACTTCATGCAGCTTTTATAACACACTGACTTCGCAACTGCGTATTTCTGGCAGACTGAGGCAGAATCGTGGCTTTGAAAATGGCTACGAAGCTGCACACAAAATTGAGATGGATTTACAGCGGAAGATGGTACATTGTGAAAAGCAGACAGCGTTGGACAATTTCTTATTTTAAAATTGTGTTCTTTAGAATTGATTGTATGTACAACACATATTTTTTATGTTTGATTTACTCATTGTAAGTGTAGTACTAATTAAGCCTACTCCCTTTTTTTTATTTTACACACGCGTGAAGTAAACAGTTCTATGTCTGGGTATTTTGTGTTTCTCATGTTCATTTTTTAACACTGTAACATTTAAAACGCGTGTATTTCAGTGCCATTATACTACAGTACATACCGTTCCATATAAATACACTTGAAAACAGGGGCTTTTCGCTTATTGGCAACTTTTTGCTGGGAACCAAGAAGTTGTTAATAAGCAGTATCTGTATATGCCCGAAGACATAAGCCCGATATACGCTATGTGGTGTATTTTGTGGTTGCAATCCTGGGAATCCCGTATGATAAATTCAGCTCCTGAATCCCAATTTCAGGATTGTATTAAGGAAACACTGATTCTGTTTTCACTCATGATTTTACCTTGTTTCGTTATGTGTGCTACTCTGCTGCACTTAGTAACTAGGCAACCAAACCCTACCCCTAAAATTAAAACCACAAGATTTGATATGATAACAACCACTGTCTGCAGCTACTCAGCTCAACATGGCAGAGAGAAATGAAAAAATGACTTATTGACTGTGACAGAGGGGACACAGAGGAGACATTCAGTATATACATTCAGTTCTACAATTAACTTGAATGTTTGTTATTTGTTTTATGAAAACTGCATAGAAGGAAGCATTGTTTTCAGTTGTTATTTTTTGTTCATTTGCCTGTATTTGAATAGATGCGGTTTCTTGATTAAACGTCAGAAATAAAGCACTGTAACCAAGTTTATCTATTGTCACTCTGCCTACTTAACAATCATCTTGCTGTGTGATGGTGACTAACAGGTGTTAATAAGGTAAGGGAACAGTTTTAAATAACGCTATTTTTGTAAATGCCAAAAGTTTTACCAGGATCTCATCTGTCCGCGAGCGCATTTATTATTATTTTTTTTCATAGACACGTTACAATGCCGGTCTTTAAATTGTTGCAGTTAAGCAAATTAAAACAGTCACCTCGTTCTTGATTTTTCTTCTATTTCGCCAGTAAGGGCTGAAGATCCCGTCTATGTTATTGAGCAGCTAAGAACCTTTATTTTATACATTTCAATTACACGTAATTACAATGTCTTAACAGCAAGTATCAAAGTATACCAACATTTTACTGAATTTTTGAAGTTTAATGATTCCTAAAGTTCTGTAATGTGTCAAAGTACATTTAAGCTACTGTCACAGAATGATGCATCTGGAATGTATCAGAAGTGATTTACCTTGTGAAGTTGAGAAAGTGCACATGCCGAGTGTAAAGGAATGGCTGTGGAATATTGCTAATATTTTTCATCAGGTCCGCCTAGAAAACAAGAAAAAATAGTGGATTTTAGAAATTAAAGAATGCTTAGAATTGATTCTGCAATAGAGGGGCATACTACTACTATTATCCTGTACTGGTGCTGCAAGTCCTCGGTTTGGGTCCTCTGTTGCAGCACTTTACATTTAAATCTACATTTGAAAATAAACTGTTAATGTTACAAACGTTTTAAGACACAACCTAGGAGCTTGTAGGAGAAAAAGCTGTCTGTCTGAAGGAATGAATGTACAGTGCCTTGCGAAAGTATTCGGCCCCCTTGAACTTTGCGACCTTTTGCCACATTTCAGGCTTCAAACATAAAGATATGAAACTGTAATTTTTTGTGAAGAATCAACAACAAGTGGGACACAATCATGAAGTGGAACGAAATTTATTGGATATTTCAAACTTTAACAAATAAAAAACTGAAAAATTGGGCGTGCAAAATTATTCAGCCCCCTTAAGTTAATACTTTGTAGCGCCACCTTTTGCTGCGATTACAGCTGTAAGTCGCTTGGGGTATGTCTCTATCAGTTTTGCACATCGAGAGACTGAAATTTTTGCCCATTCCTCCTTGCAAAACAGCTCGAGCTCAGTGAGGTTGGATGGAGAGCATTTGTGAACAGCAGTTTTCAGTTCTTTCCACAGATTCTCGATTGGATTCAGGTCTGGACTTTGACTTGGCCATTCTAACACCTGGATATGTTTATTTGTGAACCATTCCATTGTAGATTTTGCTTTATGTTTTGGATCATTGTCTTGTTGGAAGACAAATCTCTGTCCCAGTCTCAGGTCTTTTGCAGACTCCATCAGGTTTTCTTCCAGAATGGTCCTGTATTTGGCTCCATCCATCTTCCCATCAATTTTAACCATCTTCCCTGTCCCTGCTGAAGAAAAGCAGGCCCAAACCATGATGCTGCCACCACCATGTTTGACAGTGGGGATGGTGTGTTCAGGGTGATGAGCTGTGTTGCTTTTACGCCAAACATAACGTTTTGCATTGTTGCCAAAAAGTTCGATTTTGGTTTCATCTGACCAGAGCACCTTCTTCCACATGTTTGGTGTGTCTCCCAGGTGGCTTGTGGCAAACTGTAAACGACACTTTTTATGGATATCTTTAAGAAATGGCTTTCTTCTTGCCACTCTTCCATAAAGGCCAGATTTGTGCAGTATACGACTGATTGTTGTCCTATGGACAGAGTCTCCCACCTCAGCTGTAGATCTCTGCAGTTCATCCAGAGTGATCATGGGCCTCTTGGCTGCATCTCTGATCAGTCTTCTCCTTGTATGAGCTGAAAGTTTAGAGGGACGGCCAGGTCTTGGTAGATTTGCAGTGGTCTGATACTCCTTCCATTTCAATATTATCGCTTGCACAGTGCTCCTTGGGATGTTTAAAGCTTGGGAAATCTTTTTGTATCCAAATCCGGCTTTAAACTTCTCCACAACAGTATCTCGGACCTGCCTGGTGTGTTCCTTGTTCTTCATGATGCTCTCTGCGCTTTAAATGGACCTCTGAGACTATCACAGTGCAGGTGCATTTATACGGAGACTTGATTACACACAGGTGGATTCTATTTATCATCATTAGTCATTTAGGTCAACATTGGATCATTCAGAGATCCTCACTGAACTTCTGGAGAGAGTTTGCTGCACTGAAAGTAAAGGGGCTGAATAATTTTGCACGCCCAATTTTTCAGTTTTTTATTTGTTAAAAAAGTTTGACATATCCAATAAATTTCGTTCCACTTCATGATTGTGTCCCACTTGTTGTTGATTCTTCACAAAAAATTACAGTTTCATATCTTTATGTTTGAAGCCTGAAATGTGGCAAAAGGTCGCAAAGTTCAAGGGGGCCGAATACTTTCGCAAGGCACTGTATGTATGTATGTATGTATGTATGTAAAATGTTCATATCCTCCATATAAATTTAAAAGTTCACTGGAACAATAGTTTAATAAAACCATATATAATCTCAAGTGCCCAGAATCTGCAATGTTCAATGTTGGCTGCATCTTCAGCAAGATTTACCCATTTATACAGTCTTACATCAACTGACTTGTCCATTCCAAACATATTCAGTACATCTGTTGTGAAGTAGGAAAACAAAACACACTCATGTCAAAACAATGAGGTAATTTGAAAATGGGATCATTACTGATTTTCTGATAAAGTATACATGACCGGGCCTGCATTTATTTTTATTTTATTTATTTATTTATTTTTTTTACATAAAGTGCCTTCTAAATTTTTGTTTTAATCCAATTAATTGAATTCAAAAGCAATTAAAAAATATTATTTTACATTAAAATGTGTTCCCATCAGCAGTAAGCACATTGCTTTACACCTATTATCACTTGGGATGGGATTGCTTTGGCAACTGCTCGAGGCCACTTGTGTACAGATTTTCCATTAGTGACTTGGTTCCTTCATGGCTTGGCTGGGCAGGTATACAAGCCCAGTTGGGTAGGTCATGAACAAAAGAGTTTTGTTTTTTTTTAAACTTAAAATCTAAGCTAGCAAATACTATTTGGGAGATGATAAAACAAACACAAGCTTAGGCGCAGGACTAAAATAAAGCAAAATACATTCACATTTACTTATTTGTTTATTCTAGTGGTTTAGCCAGGGCAGCCTCCGTGACTCGTCTGGGAGACACACAAGCAATGAAGGTGGGAATGTAATTTCCTTTCTTTGAAAGGATACATGCTTCCTATGGTTCTAGAAGGATGGGAGTATCGCTAAATGAAGTAAATCTAAAGAACAATATAAACAGACTGATAACTTACCCTTCTGTTGCGTTTGATTCACTTGAATCCCTCCGCCTCCCCTAACTCCACCCTTGTAGCTACCCCTTGGTACTATCTGTAATGGGGTGGTCTACTGACTACAGGCCAGATGCACCCTCAAATTAAGCCAGTTTGAGCCAATTATTAATTTCTGTACATCGCATAATCAATACAATATGCATTTCTGTGCTGAGGGGGTTTGTCCTGATCTATTGAATGCCAATTCAAATTTGTACTTGCTGTATAGGCTGAGAAAGAAGAGAAATGAAGACCTCTGTGTGCGTGGGTTGAAAATGTTTTTAAGCTTTAAACTGAACACATCACACAAGCATCTTACTTGTTGTATGTATTTCCATAGCTAATACTTTCTGCCATACATTTTTGTAAATTGGTCCTGATGGGATCTAATGGTAACCAAGTGGATGTACTTTTTTTTCAGTTAGAACAATGCTCCTTATTGTGAAATGAAGATCAGAACACTTTAAACTGACCCTCGATTCAGCTCCAGCTGTGCTATGAGGGATTTTGACTGAAAAAGGGGACTTTTCTTTATAGAATGTATTAAAACCCCCACGCACAATGACCTAATTCAGAGATAGGCAACCTTGGCTTTTCCAGTCCATTCCATTGCAGAGACTCGCTCCAACTATTTATATCATTTGTTTGTGGTCTAATGGCTCTCTTTACTTACACGCCTGTCACTGATAAAGTCTCTTTCTGCAGTTCCATCAGTGCCACCAAGTCTTGCAATAGGATAGGATGGACTGGAAGAGCTAGTTTACAGCTGTTGGAAATGCACGCAGTACCCCACAGTTTTCTGTTAATTTCCACATACTAATTCTAACAATGCTCTCACAGTTTCAGTTCAAAAGCACCATAACTGTGATCATAGCGGTGAAAAGGAATACACACATCGAGCCATTTAAAACAAGGTCAAAGTGTTACAAATTAAAAGTTAAATCCAAAACCAACCATGTCAATTCAGTCATTCACGTTTGGGATTCTGAATGGATTTTATGGTTTTGCTAGAAGTATTAGTATGTAAAATGATAAACAGAGATTATCTACTGAATTTCTCCTGTTTGATTCAGGGAGGTATCCAGATTTGTGCTACACTTTGTTAGAGTCACGTTTCTCCAATACAGTGCAATAATGCACAATTAACTGTACAGTACAAATCTTAAATAAATAAAAACAAATAATAAAACGTTGATGAATACAAAAATGAAAAATTAAACATTTACACTATTTTTCATGCTACCTAAAATCATGACTTTTTCAGTCGTTGAACTATTAAAGAATCATCTACCTATCTGTAACATAGATGAACACATGACACAAACAGTACACTTCACACTGTGACTCACTAGACCAGCTTGGCCCACAAACTCTATTAGCCTTAGTTATCTACGTCCTTACTTTCTAAAAGCATATCTCTGTGAGAATCAATTCATTCTAATCTTTGTCCATTGTGCACTGTCTACATGACATTCAGCTAACAGCTGTGTGGGGAACAGCTAGCCCACTGGAATAATTCTGAAAAATAATCATTTTAGAACAATAAGAAACACTTAAAAGAAACTGAATAGAATACTGCCTTTAAAATGTTGTATTTGTAAAAAAATAAAATAAAAGCACAGTCTTAAAACTACCACATGGTCTGAGTTATTGGAAAGATAAATATCCTGCTTAAAAAAAAAAAAAAAAGTCAATCCAATTAGCCTACGATTTAGTACAACAATCTTTTTATTGAAATTAGAATTCTAAGTTAAATAGTCTGGAGTATTTTCCGTTACATTTGGTCTGACTCCTGCTGAATTGCAGCATTTTGGGGAACAGCAAAGGGCTGGGTTGTGTTAGTGAACTTTAGGCTGGAATTCCATGCATGCTTACTCCCCCTTGACTTCCTGATTTCACTGCTGCTAATATTTTCTAATTTACCTCATCATAAGGCTCACGAAGCACAGAGCCACAAAACCAGCTCAGCCTTACAAATACTGTACAGTAGCACATTTGAAGAGGTGCTGCTGAAAATTCAAGGAGAAACTAAACAAAACAAGAAACATATTTGTTCATATTATTAGTGTTTAAACCTGTTAACTTAGGTTATTCTGGACCAGAACCAGCTAAGATCATCAGTACTGAACACTGTATTTGGTGGTATTGATATGACTACAGTAAGAGGCTTTATTAATGGCAGCCATGCAAGTTAAGACAGCCTAAATAGTTTAGGAGCAAATAAAATAGGTCTCTTATACCTGTGCCAATCTGTGCTTGCACTCTAGAGCCAGCATCGTGCTTGCTGAGTTTCAATGCACATTTACTGTTAACACCCATCTTTATTTTTATGTGCAAAATTATGGTAACAAATCTTTTGCCAGTCAGACAGCAGAGTTCACTGTTCGCAAAATGAGTGTGGCAAAGCTCACTGTTGCTTTGTCGAATTGTGTAATACATTATGGAAAAGATGTGCAAACAACTCTAAAAATTAACTTTTAAGTGTTATTAGTTCTTAAAAGATGTATCTGATTTGCTAAGCAAAACACAAAAACACACCAAGTTGATTTTTGTTGGATCAAAATAAAATTCTGCAAGAAAAAAAATATAACGTGTTTTTATTTTAAGCTTTTTACAATCTAATCCCTAGGTACTAAGTATATATATGAAGAAAGATGAGTTTATATTTCCAAATAAACAGAAGAAAATGGAATTATTAAATATTAGGTTTGCCCGAAAACAACATTTCCTTTGTTGTGATACTGACAGCCAACTCTGTAGCATAAACATTACTATATTTTCCAATTTATACAGAAAGTATAGATCTGCAGCTCTTTTACTTTTGTTTTGTCTGTGCAAACAGATTTTACCGTCCAATTGAGGAGTGAAAATAATTCCAACTCACTTCAAAGCATTTTTCCATGGAAGAGCTTTTGTTACAAGCCAAAGCAAATGAGATCACATGCCTGCACTTAATTGCTCCAGGCAGAGCAAGATGTCTGCGAGAAGGACATGTGACTAGAGTAGAAGCACATGGACCATACCTGCTCGTGTTTGGTCAGCCTGGTTTTGTTATGGATGTCGGAGGCGACCAGATTAAAATCCTGTCTTTCAGACAGGATCCTCAACAGCAGCACGACAGTGCGACTCCCACACTTTCCGACCCGGTTATAGACAACCTGGCTTGGGAATGGCAGGACCTAAACCAGGAAGAAAAAGCAAAACCTGTTAATAAAATAAATGGTGTTATTTCATCAGTTTAAGATCTACCCAAGAAATAAATGGCATTTAATTTTAGGAATGTGGACAAAATAAGTTCTTAACATATTTTGTGTTAACATATAAATCATTCACATTGTTTTATCACCAGTGAGCTTTATCCACCAAATGAGATGTTCTGGCTCACTGCTCGGTATGGTATTAAAAAGGCAAGAAACAACCTCCTTAACACATTAAAGATATTTTATCTGTATTGTCTTTTACATATGTAAAATGATGAATGTTGCATAAGAATAACAATTAGAATTAACGGGCAAACAAATCTTATAACCAATGGTGTGTGTGTATATATACATACACACACACACACACACACACACACACACACACACACACATATATACACACACACACACACACACATACAGTGCCTATAGTAAGTATTCAACCCCCTTGGATGTTTTCTTGGTGCATTTCAATGGGATTTTTTTCCCTTTGATTTGCACAACCTACTCAACACTTTCAAAATGGGGGGGAGGTGAAAAAACAAATCAATTAAAAATAAAAACCTGTAAAGACTTCATTTGATAAGTATTCACCTCCCTTTGCTATGACACTCCTAAATAAGCTCAGGTGCAATCAATTGCCTTCAGAATTCACACAATAAGTTAAATGGAGTCCATCTGTGTACAATAAAAGTGGTTCACATCATTTCAGATTAAATACACCTGTCTCTGTAAGGTCCCACAGTTGGGTAGTGCAGTTTACATCTGTAAGTCGCCCTGGATAAGGGTGTCTGCTAAGAAATAAATAATAATAATAAATTCAAAGCAAAGATACTACCATGAAGACCAAGGAGCTTTCAAAACAACTCCGGGATAAAGTTGTGGAAAGGCACAGATCAGGGGAGGGGTAGAAAAGATTTCAAAGGCATTGAATATCCCTTGGAGCACAGTCAAGTCGATCATTAAGAAGTGGAAGGTATATGGCACCACCCAGAATCTGTTTAGAGCAGGCCGTCCTCCCAAACTGAGCAGCCGGGTAAGAAGGGCATTGGTCAGAGAAGCCAGCAAGAGGCCAATGACAACTCTGAAAGACCTACAGCGTTCCATGGCTGAGATGGAAGAAACTTTCCATGTGTCAACAATAGCTCAGGTACTCCACAAATCTGGCCTGTATGGAAGAGTGACAAGAAGGAAGCCATTTCTGAAAAAAGCCCATGTAAAATCCCGCTTGGAATTTGCAAAAAGGCATGTGGGAGACTCTGAAAAGATGTGGAAAAAGATTCTGTGGTCCAATGAAACAAAAATGGAACTATTTGGCCTAAATGCAAAGCGTTATGTCTGGCACAAACCCAACACAGCACATCACCCAGGTAACATCATCCCTACTGTGAAGCATGGTGGTGGCAGCATCATGCTATGGGGATGCTTTTCATCGGAAGGGACTGGGAAGCTTGTCAGGGTGGAGGGCAAAATGGATGGAGTTAAATACAGGCAAATCCTTGAGGAAAACCTGCTTCAGCCTGCAAAAGACCTAAGACTGGGACGTAGATTCACCTTTCAGCAGGACAATGACCCCAAGCACACAGCCAAAGCGACACTGGAGTGGCTTAAAAACAAGAAAGTGAATGTCCTAGAGTGGCCCAGTCAAAGCCCGGACTTGAATCTGATTGAGAATCTGTGGCAAGACTTGAAGATTGCTGTCCACCAACGATCCCCATCCAACTTTAAAGAGGTAAGAGAATTTTTATTGTGAAACAACAGTTAATGAAAAATAAAAAAACTGAAATGTCTTGGTTAGTTAAGTATTCACCCCCCTGAGTCAATACTTGGTAGAACCACCTTTGGCAGCAATTACAGGTGTGAGTCTTTTGGGTAAGTCTCTACCAGGTTTGCACATCTGGATTGTGCAATATTCGCCCATTCTTCTTGGCAAAATTGTTCAAGCTCTGTCAAGTGTGGAGTAGTTTGTGTAAATCAATGGAAAAAAAATCAATTTAAATGCATCAAGATTTCAGGATGTAACACAACAAACTGTGAAAACATTCAAGGGGGTGAATACTTACTATAGGCACTGTATATACAAGGAGAAAACACTTCTGACACTGTTGATTCATTTCCTTTCATTGAACACAGGTTGAGACATGTCTCTTCTGCGAATCAGCATCATTCAAACCACATCCCCTTTCATTTCCAAGTATTCTTCTTTAAAAACCTGATGTGATGTGAATCTACTCCCACTCACAATGTGATTTCTGTCTAATAATTATTTAGACAAAATAGTGTCGCAGCAGGCAGAAATGTTAAGTAGGTGGTTTTGGAAACCCTACAGTAGCACTTTCATTTCTTTTATTTCAAATACATCTGCAAGTGTTTTGTTGATTATATGAATTTGTATTTTTCCCCTTAGCTTTTTTCTGAGCTAAGGGTTAACTGAAATATTAAACAAACAAAGCCTAGGTTAGTGCTTCATCAAGAGTTCTGGAACTACTGTGAAGACACCTAGCCAAATCCAGGATACTAACCTTAAATATGTATTCATTCAAGCTACTTAACCCCTAAAAGTTATATTTTTAGATAAAGACATGCACTAACAAAACTTGTCTTGTCACAAGGCATTCAACGAGATGCGTGGTGCTTTCAACCTGAAATCACGTAAGGCTGACTGTGTCATGAAGCAGTGCTGAATTGTAACTGTTCCTCAATAGTAATATTACAGGGTTATTTCAGCAGGGCTAGGCACAGCAGAAACAATGTGAATTGCAGATAAGAAAGGAAATAGAGCTATATTTGTCATTGTCATTTTGCTTTGTTGTTGCCAGATGAGTTTATTTTTCTTTCTCGACAGTCTGTAGTTAAACAAGCAGTCTGTTATTAATTGAAGTTGCACTCTGTCCCATAACTCTACTTAGGAAGTTTATATATATATATATATATATATATATATATATATATATATATATATATATATATATATATATATATATATATATTATATATATATATATATACTGCTTTAGAATAAAAGTTTTAGACTATTGGTGAATGAATTGATTGTGATAATTTCTCTCACACATACGGCGTTAAACTGGCTAGCTGTTTAAAGGAAGCTGTATGGATGCATGTTACACAAAACTAAAACCAAGGCGGCCTCATATTACTGCACACAAACACCCCGACCCAAACGGATGGAAGTGTGAACCAATGCACCCTATTTATGACCAGCATACTTAGCAGCTCACAAGACGACAACACATTTTTTCAAACTTACTTCAGTTTACACACTACAGCAAAGGTCACGTTCTTCACACAATGCTGTCAGACACAAATTCACTTTCGGTCGGCACTGACACCTGAAACTTACACCCTACTGAATGTTACCAGCTCCTATTTAAAAGGGCTGGAAGACATGAGGTTATCAAGCCACAGAAAAAATCGTAAGTGCAACATAACACACCCTATGACCTGAGCACTGACCGAGCTGCATTACCCTACAGCACACAGTGCCATCATAGCCTGGGACTGATAATGGAATGTTCAATGGCAGTAATTGATTCAAATCCTCCGGGAAATGAAGAGGATATCCAGCTATATTCCAACTTGGTCAGTGAAAGATAGATTAGATTAGATAGGATTACTAAAAGCTCTATGAATGGTTGAACGACTTTTAAAATAAACTGTTGGGTGAGTAGTATACAGGAGGAGCAGAAGTGTCACAAGTTTAAAAAAATAAAAATAAAAAAAGTATTTAACCCAAACATTCATCCAGAGGAATCACTGACTGGCAGATTGATTTTCTCTGTACCTCCATATGTTTTTCTAGAGTACTGATTATGTCAATCCACCAAACATAGACAACCATTTAGATAAAGTATTTTTTCAGAGTCTTTAGCTTTCGAATAGAAATTACAATATACAGTCTTCTCATGTGGGTCTGGTGGTGACTTAGTCCAGACACAACAACTGCAGTCTTTGATGTATACACTATAGCACATACAAGTAATGATTTTACAGAGAACTGTGCATGCAACTGTACGCCCTGTTACATATAAATCATAAAAATAATACATTAAAAATAAAGGTTGAGCTACAATTGCTATTAAACATACCCCTTTGTGGCAGGGTGCCCCGCCCCGTGTGTATTTTGTGTTTTGTGTTTTATGTTGTCTGTTATATGTATTATTGTAGTGGTGCACAGAGTGTGGGTTATGTAGCACAGGTGATGGAAAATGTGTATTTGTATTTAGGCACAGGGATTGCACAATCACTTCACGTGCAGATTAAAGTAGGTCTTTGTATGGGGACACGGGAAGTGCACAATTAGTCCACGCGCAGTCTGTGACGCGATTCAAGTGAATCAAGTGATTGATTAGCAATCAAGCCTCGGCACAGCTGTATAAAAGAATGGATGTTTCACGCACACAGGGTTGAGTATTCGTGAGTGGAGAACGGGAGAGCGAGAGAGGAGGTATATCTGTAAACTAAAATAATAACAATTGCTACGCGTGCTGGAAACTTGTTTGTTTAGTGTTCGTCCACCATTTGTTTGTCTGTTTGTTTTGTGTCAGTGTTTTGGTTTTGTTTAAACCTTTTATTTTGTTTAATAAACGCGCCAGCAGCACATTCATTATTTCACTCGCAGTACTGTGCGTTCTTCCCGATCTGATGTCACCCCTACAGCCATCCTTGTCACACCCTTTCATACAGACGAGTTATGAAGGCTCAGAACCGACACTGATGCATCATTTTGGTTTGTGTGAATTGCCTATACCATCACAGAGCCGTCATGCTATGCCGCTACTGAAGTGCTATAGTGGGCGTGGATTGAAAGTCAACATCCCATGTGACTGTATACCGGACGTGTTGGGTCTTTTTGTAGTTGGTGTTACACGCTTTCATTTTTTTTCAAATACAATGGCTGATCAAGAACGAGGTAGTAATTGGAGTTTGGAAGAAGTTAAGGAATTGTTAACTTTACGGGCTGACGAGGATACAACCGTTGCCATGAAAACGAGAGAGAAAAGCATTCCATTTATATAATATGGGACAGTTATGCATTTTTTTTTAGGTCATCTTAACGACCACTGATAAGCCCATAAATTAAATGTCAGACAATTATATCATTTTTTGGTTTGATGGCTTTAAGGGTTTTCTGCTCTGAGTCTGATTTCAACAGAATCAGCAATTGGGCTTGATGAGACTGCTTCCACCATGGAGCCTATGTGACATTTGTTTATCCAAACTGTATGCGTGTGTGACTAGGGTGTGTGAACTATGCATCAGCTGCAGAGTCACTTACAACTACGTCTCACCCGAAAGACGGAGCACAAGGAGGTTAAGTGACTTGCTCAGGGTCACACAACGAGTCAGTGGCTAAGGTGGGATTTGAACCGGGGACCTCCTGATTACAAGGCCTTTTCTTTAACCACTGGACCACACAGCCTCCTACCATTGGGAGTGAATCCTGTCTCAGGTTCATTCATCCTCTGTCTGTGCCAGACATGGACTGATCCAATTCAAAATCCATTTATGCAAGACTATCCTGTGACAGATGTAAGCAGGCGCCCTCCTCCCTTATACATAGGGGTCTACTTTAAATTTATGTATTTTTTGCGAGTAGGTTATGGGATAAAGTTAGGATTTTGCGGACATTTCGCGGACCTGTTTAAACATTAAATAAACCTAAGTAGACAATATTTCACAACACTATAAAAGCCTAAAAATAGTGGTACTTACTTCCTTACTGAAAACATAGTGCCGTCATTTGTTAAAGGCAAGCATGCAACATCCCCCAGCAGTTGCGGCCGACATTCTGTCTGGTGTGGACTTGCCCATACATTGAGACTGCACGTTCTGCATCCACTGAATTGGTTGGAAGTATAAGGCAAAGCTTTGCCAAGTTATACAGATGTGGAAATCAGGTCTAAAATTCTAATTGCGTTTAAAAAGTAAGCAGCAGGTTGTTGAAGTGAGGTGGCTGTGCTAGATCGTACCTGTAGTACTGATTTAACTTGGCTACAACCGACATGAATACTTTTTGTCTGGGCTGACTTTAAAGTTTGTTTTCTGAAAGCTGTTTTATTTTACGTTCCGTTCAGCAGCGTCTGTAGTAGCCTTTCGTTTAATGTGTGATTCTGAAGCTAAATAGCAATCAATCGTACTTTCTCCAAAGACACATTACAAGATGTGCAAAACAATTACCTCCATCTGCATGTACAGTTTCTTTGGGAAATATCTTGACACGATCATCAGCTGAAATATTCTTTGCTTTGTTTGCTTTGCCGTCCATTTCTGGTATTTTACCTGCAATGCTGAAAACTAGATTTTAGTAACCTAAATCAAAACAATGCAGCACTGACTTTGTCCCACCCCCTACTGTACAGTACAGGTCACAAAAAAGCCAGACGTACCGATAGGCTGATTAAAACAGCATTGTCATTTGAACAGTAAACAAGAACATTAACCACTTTGGAGTATTTTTTTATAAATGTTATTTGTCCAGGGCACACAGGACGGCGAAGGAATAAAAAAAAAAAAAACTATCTACAGAAGGAAGAAACGTAGTTTGCGTCGCTTGCGTTGTGCAGTAGTAAATTTAAAACAAGGTTTATTTTTTTTTTTCTCTCCGTAATTGTCCGGTATGCATTAGCCCCTAAAAGAGGTGAATTTCGCAGTGACCCTTCAATTAGACCCCTACTTATACATATGTTTTGTTTATGTCACAAACTGGCTTTTTTTCTGGACCTCCATTTTTTAAGTTTTTTCTGAAATTACTGAAACAAATATTGATCCCTCTCCACTTATCGTCCTTTTTGGTGTAGTGCCCAATGACATCCCTCCAAGTTGCAGTCAGAGTCCCTGGCCTTTGCGACCTTGCTTGCCATTAGGCCTAAAACTGGAAGCAAGCTGCCCCACCCTCACACATCCACTCGGTTAGGGATGTCATGCAATCCCTTAATCTTGAAACAATTAAATTCAGAACCAAACAATTAAATTATCAACCCCTCGGTTCCCAGCCAAAAGATGTTAATAACCGAAGTTGTTAATAAGTTGAAAGCTACAGGTTTCAAGTTAAATTTCAGGTTTATTTATATGGAACAACTATATACACCTTACTTTTAGATAGCACATCACTGAAATACGTGTTTTAAGAGCTTTGATACAAAAGACAAGAATAAACCATTGTAAACTCTAATAGGCTAATGTGTTTAAAAAAAAAAGTACAGTAGGCTAATATTGGTAACGTTAAGCTGCTGTATTCTGCATCAATGTACTGTACTACCAATGTCCTTAGAGAACAATAAACTGTTGATACTGTACTTACATTTAATAATCAAGCACAATTTTAAAAATAGCTGTCCAATGTTGTCTGCTTTTTACAATTCGCTACCTCCAAATGTAAATCCCTCTCAGCTTCATAGCCGTTTTCAAAGCCATAATTCTAGCATATCCTGAGAAAAGTATCCACTGCCTGCAACTTTTCTTTCAGTGAAAGTTGTGGTGCAGTATCCTCGTCTGTTTCTTCCACTTCTTCCACCTGTGGGTGCCTGTCAGCTGTTACTGCCTCCAAAAGTTCTGCATCTGTGAGCTCACCTGCTGTCTCCTCTTGACTGTCAAAATCCAGCATGGTCTCAAACTCCTCTGCTGTGAGTTTGTCAGCAATGGCAACATCAGCAAGCGCATTAATATGAATCTGCTCCTCGCTGTCTGTGGCAGACACACCCTCCCTTTCTGAAGCAGTTGTAAACAGTCTCAGAGAGAACAGCAGCCCAAGACTCTTTAACTAGGTGAAGTGCATCAAGAAGTGTTAACTTTTTCACAGAATCCATCACTCACAGCTGTGGGTCGGTATCCAAACAGGCAATAATGCGTGCATTGAGACAAGAGCAGTAGTGGCCTTTTAAGTTTTTAATGACCCCCCATGTCCTTCGGTTGCATAACAGAGTTTGTGTTCAGTGGAAAAAACTGCAACACGATGTGAGACAGTTCAATGTTGCGTGGATGAGCTGAGCAATTGTCACTTAAAAGTCAAATGTGATGGTTTTGTAGCATTAGCTCCGTTCCAGTTTTTTCTCTATAAACAGTGAACTTGTCATCCAGACATTTCCAGAATTCCTGTAGATCACAGGAAGGTGTAAGTGATCTTTTAGAAAGCAGCGAGGGATTTTACTTTTTCCGATCACGAAAAGAGGGCGCTTCTCTGTCCCATCCATGTTTGCACAGCACATCAATGTAATGCGGTCCATGGCTTTTTTACCTCCTGTAAACACTTCCCCCTTCAAACCAAGTCCCCTGTCTGGAAGGCCAGGGTAGGACAGAGCGGTTTCGTCTGCATTAAAGATGTTACATGGCTGGAACTTTCTGTCATATTTTGAAATGCCAAACTTTTCTGCTACATGCACTTGCTTAGCTCCGGGTTCACGTACAGCCTCCAGAATCCGAACTTTATCGGTTATAGACAGGTCTACACGTTTAGAATACACATAAACAAATCAGCGGATATAAATGTATAGAGCGTTCCCCGTCTACTAAATACTGTGTAGGCTATCTGCAATTTTAATAATACAGGGGTGAAAGGGGCTCCTGAGTGGCGCATCCAGTAAAGGCACCCCGCATGGAACACAGGATGCACCCTATAGCCTGGAGATCGCAGGTTTAAATCCAGGCTATGTCACTGCCGACCGTGATTGGCAGAGCGCCCCTGTGTAGGGAGGGCTTAGGTCGGCAGGGGAATCTACGGTTCACCGCGCACCAGCGACCCCTATGGCCGATAGGGCGCCAGTGGTTCTGCAGTGGAGCCATCATATCTGTGTTGTCCTCCGGCACTATAGGTCTGGTGGCCCCGCTGTGGATCCACAGTGCGAAAAATGACGGATTGGCAGGATCACGTTTCGGAGGACGCGTGTTCCAGCCTTCATTTCCCAAGTCGCCAGGGGTTGCAGCGGTGAACCGGGATACAAATAACAAGTGGGCATTCCAAACTGGGGAGAAAACTGGGGTAAAAAAAACATTGGCGATGACTACATTTAAAAAAAAAAAAAAATAATAATAATAATACAGGGGTGAATTCAGTACGTTATGACATTATGACGTATGCATTCCAGTTTACATACCACAATGGAAATTTACAATTACTAGAAATTTCTCGAAAACAAATCATTTTAGGAAAACTCTTTTGTAGCAAAAGTTTTGCTTTTGTGGATGAGGAAAAAAAAAAAGTTACAAGAAATATATGTCTGCAATTATTGAGCAATGTTTTTGCAAAACTCCAAAAATGCTAATTCAAAAGTATTCATACCCTGACAAGGAAAAATACATTTATAGCTAGTTGAGGCACCTTTAGCAATAATAACCTCTTTTAAACGATTAGGATATTTGCCAGTGAGCTTTTGGCATGGTTCTTTAGTGATTTTTTACCATTCAAATGTTGTTTTGCAAACTTTAAGCGATTGTCCTTGTGACATTTTCCTAAGAGTGACTTTTTCCTTGCCCTGCGACCATTGAGACTTTCACCATGCAATACTTGACCTATGGTTGAAATGGAAACCCCAGTCCCACTTGCAGCCAATTCATTTTGAATATCTTTGGCAGTCAATCTCAGATTGTTATTAACATTCCTCAGAATTCTTCTACTTGTTCTTAGTGAAAGAACTTTCTTTCTTCCAGACCAAGGGAGCATTGTGACAGTACCATGAGTCTTGTACTTCTTGAGAATAGAAACAATAGTTGAAATGGGATACTCAAATGCTTGGAAATCTTGTATCCTTCTCCAGCTTTATGACAATAACTGTCTAAGGTCTTCTGATAGCTCTTTACATTTTCCCATATTGATTTATTGGTAATGACAGCAATCATCCTATGCCTAACCCTTTTATACTCTAAGAATGTTCACCTACAATTCAGCATTTTCTGGACTTTTCTAGAATTAGGTTCTGCATCATCATATTGAAATTTCTAGCACCTTGTAGACAATACTGTCATAGCATCAAAGGGTATGAATACTTTTGAATTACCATTTTTGGAGTTTGAAAGACTTTTTCTAAAATTCTTTGTTTTCAATAAATTTCTAGAAATTACACATTTCCACTGGGGTATGTAAACTTTTGACTACAACTGTGTGTGTATATATATATATATATATAAAATTAGAATGTGGGGCTCATTGCTCCAGAATAACACTGGATGCGTTAAGTAAGTGAGCGTCTCAGAGCGGCTCAGTAAAAGAACCAACTTAACGACTTGCTCAGTTCCGCTCCCGCTGAGCCGCTCAGAGCGCTCCTGAGCATTTTTCATCAGTGATCAGTGAGTGGACGGAATGGCCACCTGCAGGAAACAAGTGGAGATGACAGGCAGGATTGACAAATACGTTTGTCAAGAATGATGAACTGGTTTCGAATTATGAAGTTATGTATTAATTGGCTAAATAAGATGGTAAAAATGGTTGTTTTCAAATTTGTATAATTTAATTTCATTTTTTAAAAATGTAGAGCTATTTTATAGTTACCAATTAATTATTATTAGGCTTGTAGTATTAATACTATTCATACTTTTCATTATTAATGTCGGTATTGTCGGTATTAAACACAGCCAGATATGAGGTTCAGTCCAAACAGAGCACCGAACTCAGCGAGGTCGGTGAAGAAAAAAATAATAATAATTCAATGGAAACACCCCAATTTTAATTCAAAACCTGCCCCATCTATAGACGAGATGACATCAAAACCAAGCATGTCATACTGGAAGGCAAACCCTCACTACACATCATTCATCCATTAATTGAAACAAAGTTCTTAATTTGTGTAGCTCACTTCTGTGGGTTGCAGCTGTAACCGACAATATGTGCCGCTGTTTTCACTTAACTGTTAACTGGAAACTTGTAAAGCAGTTGGCAAACTGTACGTTTCCCAGCAGCCGGCTGCTGTTGTCGGTCTCATGTGGGGCCTGTTTAGAGGTATCATAGACTGTTAACTTCCTGTTTAAATCCCTCTTCCAAGTCTGTAAATTCTGTAGAAGCTGCTTCATGAATGAGTTCAATTTGAATGGAAAATCCCAATCTTTTTGGAATGATTAAAAAAAAAATAATTCAGGCTCAATTTAAAAGCAATCTAAATTTTCCATCTCTCTCTCTCTCTCTCTCTCTCTCACTCAAAGTCAACTTGACCACAAGACTTTTTTTAATATACCTGTATATTGACTTTAAAAATATTAAAAGGCTAAATAACTGATAAAGGCATTTAATTCCCTAAAGCACTGTGTGTTGGCAGCACATTGATGCTCTTTTCTTGGAATTGCCTGTAAAGTTTCTATGTTCCAATCATTATCCCAATGAGAAAGTGTCATGTTTCAGGACACCAAGTGGCATAAGAAACGAGGAAACAGCAGAGTTACCGGTATAAATAACATTTTCAAAATATGTGTGTATATTACATTACATTCATGGGCACTAAATTAATCAACATTTAAAACTTTTGATGATTATTGAACCAAACAGACTCTCACTGGGAAGCAAGTTTGTGTCTCACTTTTAATTGGATTAAAATAAATAAAAACAAAGTTACAGATATCCTGGTTCTGACTTTCTCTGGCTTTTGAGCCAAAAGTATGTTATTGATGTTTATTTAAATCATAAATCACAGAACAAATATGTTTTACATTGATTTTGAAATAAAATGAACATGTTGAGCTACCATTATGTTGGACAGCACCTACTGTCATTTATTGAAAAGGTCTGTTAGACAGACGTCTCAATTAAATTTATAGCAAGACAGTAGTCAGCAGTGCCCTGTAAATGTGTATGTGCAGAAGTAACAAGTAACATCCTAGAAAACCAGGGCCAAGCGCCTGTTTGTACTTGTCTGAGAACAGCTCTTAAGATTCCAGAGGTCACAGCCAGGTCACAAACCCCAGTACTGAAAAGGCATACATGTTAAAAGCACAAAACTATTAATGCTAGGAATGAATGAGTATTAAAGTCCTGTTTGAAGGCCTTTAATATTCTCTTTATCAAAGTGGTTGTAGTTAACAAAATAATTATATGAATTATCTGCCGTGCACTTCCAGTTGTTTGGATGCTGCTTGTTTTAACAATATTACAGAGGTGCACAATTAATGAGCACAATGGATGTTTACAACAAAAACAGAGGCAGCACAGTATGATAGCTGTGCTATTATTCCTGAAAAAATTATCCTGACCATGTCTTTAAAACAAAGTCCCATGACAGTCGGTGTCATTTTCTGGTAATTAAGGAGGGGCTACGGTAATATTCGGATGTCATGCATCATAAGCACCGTACTATTAAACACGCATTGCATTAAAAACACTGTTTACAACGGCTTTGTAAGAATTTAGAATTACATTTTACTTACCTAATCACGGCCATCTGGGTTTACAACAGATGTAATTGTAGTGTTCTAGCATTCTATGTGTCATGCTTGCTTCCCCCCCACCCCATCTTTGAGGACGGTTAAGTTTCATTATTTGTTTCCTTTAAAATGACCTCATAGGACAAAAGAGATTTGTTAATAATGTGCAGTGATGAAGTTGTCCCAATTGGCTGACACCAATGCCAATTCAATAGATTTTTTTAAACTAATTTGTGTTTTGTTTTATGGTTATCCCTCCTCACTCAGCAATGCAATCACCAGTATCAATAGCTTCAATATAAAATGAATTTCAATTTAAAACGTATGAAAACGAAACTACAAACCAATTCAAACTGTCAAAGAAAGGTTATAACTACTAAAACTACTATAATTATTAAAAGTGTAGTACTGTATTTTTGTAATAAAGTAATTTCCAACAGGGGGATTCGATGCTATGATCTTAGATAGCGCAAGCAAAAGCTTCGTTGATTGAGCAACATGGAGAGTTTAGCTTGCTGCTGGGATTAAAGTGGTTTTATCAGCTATGGTCTGGAGGTGGTATATCTTGGCTATATAACATATATATAGAAAATAAATGTATGCATAGATTTAAATGTTTTGAGATTACTCATGGCAGTCTGTTGTGAAATGCTAGAGAATGTACAGTATTTTGTTTTACAATCCTGGAAATGAATGCACTTTTTTTTTTTTTTTTTGATAGCGAGTTTTATTGGCCTTTGTGTTATTTGTTTTGATGTTGTGTGCTAGGCATTTCCTAGCATTTCCTGCAGATGAGATGTTAAATCAATGTCCTATTGTAAGTGACTCTGCATATAATGCACAGTTCACAGCCTACCTCTGTTAAGTGCTTTGTGATGGTGGTCCACTATGAAAGGCGCTATATAAAGATAAAAAAAAAAAAAAACACAAGACTGGCACTGGCCTACACCCTCAAGGCACTCGATCTCCAAAATCTAGAAAGATATAGTATAGGGATGGGAATTTTAAAACGTATAAACTAAAGAAGTGGTTGATTTATTTATTTCTTAGCAGACGCCCTTATCCAGGGTGACTTACAATTGTTACAAGATATCACATTATTTTTTACATACAATTACATTATTTATTTATTTTTTTTACACATTATTTTTACATACAATTACCCATTTATACAGTTGGATTTTTACTGGAGCAATCTAGGTAAAGTACCTTGCTCAAGGGTACAGCAGCAGTGTCCCCCACCTGGGATTGAACCCATAACCCTCCGGTCAAGAGTCCAAAGCCCTAACCACTGGTACTTAACGTTTAACTACACTGATTAAACATTAAGTAATATGCTAGACGTATAACTGGTCACGTGACAAATTTCACCAAATGCACTGGTGGACCCCCGGAAGGTGCTGATGTCACCACTGCACATCAAATTGGGCCTTATGAAACAATTTGTCAGAGCTCTAGATAAGGAGTCGGCAGCCTTCAAGTACCTTCAAGACTTCTTCCCTAAGCTGTCTGAGGCAAAGGTCAAAGCCGGTGTCTTTGTCGGACCACAGATAAAGAAGATCCTGGAGTGCAACGAATTCCCCAAGAAGCTCACTAGTAAGGAGAAAGCGGCTTGGAACAGCTTTGTCGCAGTGGTTCGGGGCTTCCTGGGCAATCACAAGGCCGAAAACTATGTGGAGCTGGTTGAGACTCTGGTGAAGAACTACGGCACAATGGGCTGTAGGATGTCCCTCAAAGTCCATATCCTTGATGCTCATCTTGATAAATTCAAGGAGAACATGGGAGCGCACTCGGAGGAGCAAGGCGAGCGCTTCCACCAGGATATACTGGACTTTGAACGCCGCTACCAAGGACAGTATAACGAGAACATGATGGGAGACTACATTTGGGGGCTGATTTGTGAAAGTGATTTACAGTATAATCATAAATCTCGAAAAACTACTCACTTCTAAATCTTTTGTAGTCATTTTTGTATTACTTTAGTATAAATACATGTTAATTTGGATTCATATGTTGTTTTTTCCTGACTATGTGAACGAAGAGACACAAATTCGCCCATTTTCTCATTGGAAATAGGTAAATTTCAAAATATCACTGTCCTGGTCACAAAAGCAAAGTTTGTGGGGAATAATAGCCATTTTCTATACTTTTGAGGCATAAGCAATTAGGAAATAACACTTACTACCCAGGAACAAAAATTGTGTTACATAGTGTAATACAAATACTCTATTAGTTAAGTCTTTGCAGTTTTAAAATGTTATTTGCTTATTTAGGGTTTCTTTGCTTAGAAAATACTAACCAGGGCTGTCGGTATACATCAGAATGTAATATAAAGAGAGCGTGTGTATGTCCTTTTGCAAGAGCCTGCATACCACAGAGAAAGATTAATTGTATTGACTTCAAAGCTGCCAAACTGTTGCATTTATGTTACTGCATAGATATAGGTCACTTAAATAGTGTTAAAAGCCGCTGATTGGCTGTCAACACATAACAAGTTCTGCTTTCGATATGATTAAAGTAATTTTCACAAACTAAAATATCTCTATAACCTTCAGTTCAATCTTCTGCCTAGATTTGAATGACAGATATAACATGAATATTGCCGATTGATTATGCTTGTTAATACCATAGGATCACTAAAGGGCGCTGGCAAGCGTTTATTAGTGAAATCCACTAATTAAGGGAATGTCCCACTTCCTATAAGTTTAATTATTTGTTTCCTTTAAAATGACCTCATAGGACAAAAGAGATTTGTTAATAATGTGCAGTGATGAAGTTGTCCCAATTGGCGGACACCAATGCCAATTCAATAGATTTTTTTAAACTAATTTGTGTTTTGTTTTATGGTTATCCCTCCTCACTCAGCAATGCAATCACCAGTATCAATAGCTTCAATATAAAATGAATTTCAATTTAAAACATATGAAAACGAAACTACAAACCAATTCAAACTGTCAAAGAAAGGTTATAACTACTAAAACTACTATAATTATTAAAAGTGTAGTACTGTATTTTTGTAATAAAGTAATTTCCAACAGGGGGATTCGATGCTATGATCTTAGATAGCACAAGCAAAGGCTTCGTTGATTGAGCAACATGGAGAGTTTAGCTTGCTGCTGGGATTAAAGTGGTTTTATCAGCTATGGTCTGGAGGTGGTATATCTTGGCTATAAAACATATATATAGAAAATAAATGTATGCATAGATTTAAATGTTTTGAGATTACTCATGGCAGTCTGTTGTGAAATGCTAGAGAATGTACAGTATTTTGTTTTACAATCCTGGAAATGAATGCACTTTTTTTTTTTTTTTTTTGATAGCGAGTTTTATTGGCCTTTGTGTTATTTGTTTTGATGTTGTGTGCTAGGCATTTCCTAACATTTCCTGCAGATGAGATGTTAAATCAATGTCCTATTGTAAGTGACTCTGCATATAATGCACAGTTCACAGCCTACCTCTGTTAAGTGCTTTGTGATGGTGGTCCACTATGAAAGGCGCTATATAAAGATAAAAAAAAAAAAAAAAAACACAAGACTGGCACTGGCCTACACCCTCAAGGCACTCGATCTCCAAAATCTAGAAAGATATAGTATAGGGATGGGAATTTTAAAACGTATAAACTAAAGAAGTGGTTGATTTATTTATTTCTTAGCAGACGCCCTTATCCAGGGTGACTTACAATTGTTACAAGATATCACATTATTTTTTACATACAATTACATTATTTATTTATTTTTTTTACACATTATTTTTACATACAATTACCCATTTATACAGTTGGATTTTTACTGGAGCAATCTAGGTAAAGTACCTTGCTCAAGGGTACAGCAGCAGTGTCCCCCACCTGGGATTGAACCCACAACCCCTCCGGTCAAGAGTCCAAAGCCCTAACCATTACTACTTAACGTTTAACTACACTGATTAAACATTAAGTAATATGCTAGACGTATAACTGGTCAAGTGACAAATTTCACCAAATGCATATTTTTAATGTATTAATTTTAGTAATTTATCATCATATACAGTAGTCCATCGCATACCCGACTGCTGTGGTGCCAAGGTAAGGGCGGATATTATAAAAAGGAAGGGGTTAGGCAATTGTCACTAGGTAGTTTTTCTAATTGGTGCAACAGAAAGATTCATACTGGGGCAGGCTTTATTCTCAGTTGATCTGGTGCTTCATTGGTGCACTCTGTGTTCATGCTGTAGTAGGCGTGGTATGGTATCCAGTCCACGCAGGGTAAGAAAGTTAATGACAAGAGTTTTTTTTCTGACGCTTGTTACATACTTTTAATAAAACGGCATCTCTAAACAAAGGAACGAGGCGAAGCCATGTTTGAAAGTATTTTGAGGAACTGGATGAGAAAACTGTGGTATGGAAATAATTATGCCAAACAAAATTTCCGTACCACAAAAACACAAAGTTCAATGCTTCACCATTTGAAATGAAACCATTAAGAAATTCCTGTGGTTTAGTTTAGTTTATTCACTTTGTGGCTTTAATTTACCAGTACACTTTTACGCAAATCATTTGTTTAAAAAAATGTTTTTTTAAATGTCCTTGATATCTATGTAATTTGTCAACAGAAGGGGATATTTATAAAAAATAAATAAATAAAAAAATCCTGTTTGTGTCACTGATCCCTGAACAGTAGAGTTAATATAACAATGTATTGGAATCTGTGCATTTCTAGATTTTGTAACATATGTAAGATGTGTTTTTTTATTATTGGTTTTGTTTTGTTCTTTGAATATAATACTCTGTTAAAAAAAAGGTTTAGTTTATTCACTTTGTGTCCACTGGGTCAACACAGGTACATCTCAATAGTGCAGTACAAATACAAAGAGAGACATTTACTAAGATAAAGAATAATAACACTGTGTAACAAATTTTTTTATTTTTTTTTTTGTTCCTGGGTAGTAAGTGTTATTTCCTAATTGCTTATGCCTCAAAAGTATAGAAAATGGCTATTATTCCCCACAAACTTTGCTTTTGTGACCAGGACAGTGATATTTTGAAATTTACCTATTTTCCAGAACATTCCAGATAGATTCAGTGCTGAGTAAACTTGGAGTAACTTCTAGAACTTTCCAGTAATATAAATAGTAGTATAAATACAGGGGCCTTAAGCCCACCAGTTAAGTTTAGTTCCAGCTGCCTAAGTGGATACTGGCATCAGGGTCATAGACTTCAAAATGGTGGCATTCCTGATGGGTCTCCAAGGCAGTTTTACCAAGTTTCCCTGCTATCTTTGCCTTTGGGACAGCAGGGACACCAAGGCGCACTACCACAGGCGGGACTGGCCACAGCGGACCGAGTTCTCTGTGGGGAGGAACAACGTCAAGTGGGAGCCACTGGTGGACCCCCGGAAGGTGCTGATGCCACCACTGCACATCAAATTGGGCCTTATGAAACAATTTGTCAGAGCTCTAGATAAGGAGTCGGCAGCCTTCAAGTACCTTCAAGACTTCTTCCCTAAGCTGTCTGAGGCAAAGGTCAAAGCCGGTGTCTTCGTCGGACCACAGATAAAGAAGATCCTGGAGTGCAATGAATTCCCCAAGAAGCTCACTAGTAAGGAGAAAGCGGCTTGGAACAGCTTTGTCGCAGTGGTTCAGGGCTTCCTGGGCAATCACAAGGCCGAAAACTATGTGGAGCTGGTTGAGACTCTGGTGAAGAACTACGGCACAGTGGGCTGTAGGATGTCCCTCAAAGTCCATATCCTTGATGCTCATCTTGATAAATTCAAGGAGAACATGGGAGCGTACTCGGAGGAGCAAGGCGAGCGCTTCCACCAGGATATACTGGACTTTGAACGCCGCTACCAAGGACAGTATAACGAGAACATGATGGGAGACTACATTTGGGGGCTGATTCGTGAAAGTGATTTACAGTATAATCATAAATCTCGAAAAACTACTCACTTCTAAATCTTTTGTAGTCATTTTTGTATTACTTTAGTATAAATACATGTTAATTTGGATTCATATGTTGTTTTTTCCTGACTTTATGTGAACGAAGAGACACAAATTCGCCCATTTTCTCATTGGAAATAGGCAAATTTCAAAATATCACTGTCCTGGTCACAAAAGCAAAGTTTGTGGGGAATAATAGCCATTTTCTATACTTTTGAGGCATAAGCAATTAGGAAATAACACTTACTACCCAGGAACAAAAATTGTGTTACATAGTGTAATACAAATACTCTATTAGTTAAGTCTTTGCAGTTTTAAAATGTTATTTGCTTATTTAGGGTTTCTTTGCTTAGAAAATACTAACCAGGGCTGTCGGTATACATCAGAATGTAATATAAAGAGAGCGTGTGTATGTCCTTTTGCAAGAGCCTGCATACCACAGAGAAAGATTAATTGTATTGACTTCAAAGCTGCCAAACTGTTGCATTTATGTTACTGCATAGATATAGGTCACTTAAATAGCGTTAAAAGCCACTGATTGGCTGTCAACACATAACAAGTTCTGCTTTCGATATGATTAAAGTAATTTTCACAAACTAAAATATCTCTATAACCTTCAGTTCAATCTTCTGCCTAGATATGAATGACAGATATAACATGAATATTGCCGATTGATTATGCTTGTTAATACCATAGGATCACTAAAGGGCGCTGGCAAGCGTTTATTAGTGAAATCCACTAATTAAGGGAATGTCCCACTTCCTATATGTTTAGCATAAGGATGCATGTAATGATATTTTTGGTGCATAGAAAACAAGGGCAGAAAATACAATCTCTGCACCAGAGGGGCGCAGAAAGCCATAGAGTGCAGGAAGCCATGGCAGTGCAGAGAAATACCATCTTGGCCGCCTTAGGGCTCAGAAACACCATCTACTGAGGCCGGGTATAAACTGCATGTAATGCATTTGATTTGCTTTTGTTCCGGTTTATATTTGATTCCTGAATAATCTTTTTGATTGACTTTATTTGAAGGAGACTGATTGATTATTTTTAAGAAGAAATCAAACCTATCTTACAGAATGGACTAACAAAGGCCGTTCAGCCCCAGCACTTCTCCAGACAAGCTCAGAGAAATATGATGAATGTTACCTTTTAAGGTGTTGTTCAGGGAGCAGGTGCAGGGACTTCCCCCTAGTCAATCAAGTTAATCTATCAAGTCAATCTATCAATTAATCGCACTATTTAAGCCTTGGGTCAAACACTCATTCTCTGCCTGTTTTGCATTTGCGTACTGTCACGCAGCGCTGCAGACCCCACTTGTCGTTTTCATTTCTGCCGTCTGTGCTTCCCTGTGCGTCGCTGTGCTTTCACTTGCGTTGCTGCATTTCTCTGTGCATGCGTTTTTGTTTGGTATATGCGTTTATTTGTTTATATTGCTTATTTTTCTGTGCTTTGGTTGTGAAAATATTTTATAGGAGCGGTTCCCCTGGTTTGTTTTAATTTTATATGCATTTGTTTGGATCTGGATACGCTCCGCTCTGCTCTGTATTTATATTATCATCGCGTTGGTTCTGTCTACATTAATTGTGGCAGCATGTATTCACGATACCTTCTCGTTCTGGCTTCTAGTGATTCCCTGTGCAATTTTGGTGGTGGGTTGTCTTTCAAGTTAGAAATTAAAAGGTCAGGGGCTCCCGAGTGGCACTCACTAGAGTGCAGGATGCGCTCTATAGCCTGGATGTCGCGAGTTCGAATCCAGGCTAAAAGGTCAAGGGCTCCCGAGTGGCACTCACTAGAGTGCAGGAGGCGCTCTATAGCCTGGATGTCGCGAGTTCGAATCCAGGCTATTCCACAGCCGACCGTGGACGGGAGCTCCCAGGGGGCGACGCTCAATTGGCCGAGCGTCGCCCGGGGGGAGGGAGGGTTAGGTTGGCCAGGGTGTCCTCGGCTCACCATGCACCAGCGACCCCTGTAGTCTGGCCGGGCACCTGCGGGCTTGCCTGTAAGCTGCCCAGAGCTGCGTTGTCCTCCAACGCTGTAGTTCTGAGGCGGCTGCATGGTGAGTCTGCAGAGTGTAAAGAAGCGGGCGGCTGACGGCACACGCTTCGGAGGACAGCGTGTGTTCATCTTTGCTTCTCCCGAGTCAGCGCAGGGGTGGTTACGGTGAGCTGAGCCTGAAAATAATTGGGCATTTCAAATTGGGGAGAAAATAATAAAAAATAATTGGCAACGACTAAATTAATTAAAAAAAAAAAAGAAAGAAAATTAAAAAGGTCAAAATAATTGGCCATTTCAAATTGGGGAGAAAATAATAAAAAAAATAATTGGCAACGAATAAATTATTAAAAAAAAAAAAAAAAGAAATTAAAAGGTTAGTTTCTGCTGTCTCTCTAATACTTCCACCTGGGTGGGCTCCAATGATGGCGTCCGTGGTGGTATGCGCATTGAATCAT
Source organism: Acipenser ruthenus (assembly GCF_902713425.1). NCBI lineage: Eukaryota > Metazoa > Chordata > Actinopteri > Acipenseriformes > Acipenseridae > Acipenser > Acipenser ruthenus. The sequence continues at coordinate 17,956,598 of NC_081194.1, forward strand.
GGGATAGCACGACTGAATCATGGGATTGTTTGTCCTATCCTGCTTGCTTTGTGTTTTTGGGTGTACTTGTTTGTTCAATCCCGAGGCTGCCGGCTCGGCCCCTCTGACCCATTCAAGCTCCAGAATTAGTAGCAACGCATTCATTCATACTAAAATATTTCATACAGCCACCCCCCTTATGCTCATGACTGTGTTCGTTCTGTCTACATTAATTATGGTGTGGCAATGCTTCGTTACCTACACCTCTGAGTGGGCTCCAATAATGGCGCCTGTAGAGATACATGCATTGAATCATGTATACGCACACTGGCCTCGACCTCCGAGAGGAAGGGTGACTTCTATCTCTTCTCAAATGTATCCTCTAGCCTTCTCTTCATTTTCCCCTTGGGGGAAGTCTCACCTCCGTGAGGGCAGCTCTCCGCGAGCCAAGAGGAAACTTAAATTCTCAAGCACATAGTTTCTTTCAAGTCCCAGGGCTCATTCTCAGCCCTTGCTCCTGTTCCGTGAACTGAATAAAAAGCAGTAGAATCCAGGAGAATGATTGCGAAGAGCATAAAATAGTAAGGCAAACGTAAAAAAAAATAATTAAAACAACACTTGAAGCCCAGTACTCTTTACATTTTAACAGTGTATTTGAATGTCTCTCCAAAAGGGACAGACATATCCTTATGAAAAATAATAATATATATATATATATATATCTACTGCAGATCAGTTTCTGACTTATCTATGACCACAAGTAAATGACTGCCTTAGGCATAATTCTCTGGCTGGTTATTCAAAACATTTAACATTGTGATACCAACACAAACAGCTGGATAACGTAAGCATACTAATAAATTAAAAGCATACCGATATAAAATATTTATAGTTTGCTAATCAGATATATATATTTTTGTTTAATATGCTGACTACAGAGAGTAATATACAGAGGTTATACAGATACAAAAATATGTCAAAACAAGGTCTGTAAAAGATCCCTTTTACCACAGAGAAATAAGGCCAAAAACAATACGTGTTTTCCACAGTATAAATGGAAATCCTGCCCAAATAAGCATGGAAGAAAGACAATCTTTTTTTTATCAACAGAGGACTTGTATAAAACAAATAAGCAAATTCCTTTTGTTGCATTTAATGTTTTTATTAAGCAGAGATGCTTAATAAAAACATTGAGACATACTGGATGGAAGTAGAACACTTTTTTGGAAACCCTACCGCATTCAGGTGCAGCTGTTCTTAATTAGCACCTGAGAATATTTTTTTACTCTGCAGGTGAAAAAAAGAAGCATAAAAACAAACATGGAAATACCAGATGAGATCTTGTCAAAGCCATCTTTCTTATCTTGACACCCCATCAACCCAGGTGCATGTATTACATTTGCATTAACTCCCATTATCCTCTTCTGACCAAAATCCAATGTATTGCAATGTGGGCGATGACAAGAGTCATTGAATTGGTTTTATGGGAGTTAAAATACCAGGAAAAAAACAGAAACAACATTGGAAATGAGTGTGTGAGCCTGTCTTACCCTAGGGAGTGGGGGTCCGTGATCATCCAAGAAAGTGGAATTTCCTGTGGAAAGAAATATGGGAAATGAGACTGCTATTAGTCATACACCTCTAGGTTTTTGTATTAATACAGTAGATTAACAGGCTTTCACAAGTACACAATAAAAGCCCCAATGAGCGATACCACTTTAAGGTATGAAAGACATCAATATTAATAGAAACAAAAGCATGCAGAAAAAACAACAACTTTATTTGCATTACAATTCAGGGACACTTTAAAAAACAGAGTTAACCATAGTTTTGGTCAAGTCTCACTGCTTCACGAGGGTGCAGTTTATGTTCACTATGGTAAATGTGAGACACTTCTAATGGTGATTTACTCTGCTCTAACTCTCAGAAGAACAGTTGCATACATACCTAAAAAGTTGAATACAGTTTCTGGTGAAATTAATGAGGCACACAGACCTAATTCATCTAACTAACCCAAGGATTAAACCCAAATATTTTTTTTTTAATCTAGACTCTCCTCAGCTAACAATAGAAATAGAGAAAAATGCCAGCAAAAGACTTTGAATATTGCCATACAAAGCCAAGTTTATGCTGAGGCATGTTGCGGTCTAAACAGTGTTACAACAGCTCATTTATTTTCCACCTTTTTGTTACAGCTGATTGCTGTTGCTGTATTACAGTTATTGCATGGTCCTGTAAAACAATGCATACAACATCATTACAATATTACAAAGCTTTACAATATCCCACCCTAGAACACCACGGTTTATGAAAACACACCATCTGTGAAAGCCAGTAGAACTAGCTAACAAAACCACATAATCTTGCAAATTTGCACTTTGAGTGCAGTTTTATTGTAAAAGCATTTCAACATGACACCGTCAGCTTTCTAGTTTTCTATCTTTCTTTAAAAAGGTATGCAATCAATTGAACACATTGTTGACGCATTTTTTAATTACTACATATCCTATTAAATGTGTTTGCTGTAGTTAAGTGTACTGTATATAAAAAGGGGACATTTCACAGAATGATGTAAACAGACTGTTGCAGTGTTGTACACAACTTTGTGCCAGAGTTCACTGCTTATCAGTATACCTAAATATTTACAGCAGAAAGACCAAAATTACTAAATGCAATTAGAAACCTGTCCAAATCTTTCTGGGAAATTGTGCTAGAGTTTGTATTAACTGTATTTTTTTCCTATATAAATAAATTGTAATATACAGTAAGACAGTTGGGCTCTTTGTTTTCAGTTTTTATTTCTGAGTAGTGTGCAAGATAACGTAACAATTCACTCGCCTTTTAGAGTAAAGTATTTGTTCGGAGCAGACTGTGCTCTTCGTTGAATCATAAGAAAACATGTAAGCTAATTGTACAATATATATAAGTAAACAGTATTGAAGCAAATGAGTTGGATGGTAAACATATCTAACATAATTTCCCTATCACCAACTTCTGAATTTAAGCTTTCATATTATTTTTGTGTAATTATTCATAACATATTTTTCACGTAAAAAAAAAAGCTTCAGTAAAAACGTACAGTTCTGTTTTCATTGTCTTGTGTGTTACAACCCGCATAATTTGACATAATTTTCCAATAAGGACCAAGAGGGCTTCAATTAAGCTCAGAAAGACTCCTACAAGACAGAACAGTAGATCACTACGGGTCTTTCTGTTGCACTATACAGGCCAGCATGGTCAGTGTTATAGTCGTGTGGTTGACATCTTTTCATTTGCTTAAGCCTCCCATAAAAAATAAATTGGAACTTACTAAATTAAATCAGCAACCTGTTAAAAGGTTTAATGACCTTCCCATGAAGAACCTGAGTCAACTCAAAATAAATACATCTTCACCTAAAAGTTTATGATGCAGTACGATGTACAGTGTACAGCTATGGCCAAAAGTTTAGCATCACCTAGAATTGTAGGATTGAGACAATCACTTAAAAACTATATGAACATAATTTTGATCTTTTATTTAACCTCGTAATCAAAGTTACTACAAAACAATCTCGCAAAAGTCTTTCATGTTAGATTTTGAAATGTCACATTTTTCAATTTATGTTGTGAAGTATATGGAAAATTACAAAGTGGTATGTAATTCAATATGTTAACGTAACATTATTCAGCAGGATTCAATCAACTTTATGAAGCAAAATTAGTTAATTCTATAGGGTGATGCAAAACCTTTGGCCATAGCTGTATAACTACATCACAGTTCACAACATTCAATTGTCTCTTGCACAGACGGTTTGGTTGTAATTCATTATAGCGTGCCATTGTTAAGTTGTTTATAACGTAGATAAACTTCTGAAGAGCTGGTAACGTATTAAGTTTCACTGCGATGAAGTGACCATGATGCTGCTATGGTCTGATAAACATCAATAAACAGTATAAACTCATGCCACTGTTTATCTGGTTGTTTTTGTTCCTATGTTGAATCAATTTGATATCTTAGATGGATCAGGATGCATGCAAGCAAAAACCTGACAAACATGATGGATACAATGACTCAGTTTAACTTTTTAACCCAGAGTCCCTGGACAAATGGGATGAACACATTGTGGAATCCCGTTTTTAGTGGGATTGTCTTTCCAACACCTATAGATATACAGTTCAAAGATACATGCTTAATACTATTTTTGTTTTTATCTTTTATATCGAGTTAGAAATTATATATAGTCAAAGTGTTTTATCCTGAATTCCACTCCCACTTCACAATATCCCATTGTTTAAATCCCATGTTTAAATAATAAACAAAGAAAACCGTTCTCATCACCAACCTTTTCCCTCTTTTCAATGAAAATGACAATGGACTAAAAGATTGGTAATGATGATCAAATAAATGTAGCTGCATTTTCTAACTTGTATGTTAATAATAAAGCAGTATTAGTTATAGGACTGTGAGTGTCTGTGTATGGGTTATAAATCAGCACTTCTGCTTGTGCAGACGTTTGCCGCGCTATAATCCCTTATTAGAAAATGATTCAGTGTCAGCCAATGAGCTTCTGGCTATAGCAGGCATTAATACACAGTAGATGCCTGCTGAAATGCCATTGCATCATCTGGAAATCAAATTTAAAATCAATACTCGCAAGTACAGACTTTTTCATTTTGACTATATTTTTAAGCGTAATCCACATCTATTGGACAGTAAATACTAAATTGGTCCAAATTAATTTTATTATCCACCAAAACCAGCCAATCAATACTTTGCATTGCCGAAAGCAACCAATCATGTACCTGCAACTGCTGAGTCAGCCAATCACAGCCTGTCAGCTCGACTGGGTCTCAGACACAGCATCTTTCAACAACAACAAAGCGAGACAGTGCAGTAATATTGCTCCATTCAGATATCTGGCACTGTTTAGATAAACTATAAGCAGCTCTGACAAGTAAAAAAGTTATTTGTTTAATAAAGTAATTTTTTCTCACAGTTATGTGTGTGATCCTTTCTGAACATTTTTGGGCCTTTTTTCCTAAAACATTTCTCAGCAGAAGGGTATCTGACAAATCATTACAAGTTCAAGGTAAATGTAGGTTTCAAAGTGTTTCATTAAAGAAAATAATGACAACAAATCCTTTTGTAATAGCGATAGTGCCCTCTCGATGAAGGCTTTATCGTGTGTTAGTTGACCGTGTCTGGAGTTACGTTAGTCGCGGTCAACTAACACACAGTACAGCCTTCATCGACGGGCACTATCGCTTAAATAACCAATGTTACCATATTTGGCAGCAGTACAGCAAGGATGTCCACTAAAATAACCTGGGAGAAATGTGGGGGGATGGCTGTGTTTGCACAGCCACAGGTGCAATTAATTATTGTTTTTAATTGTTGTTTAATTTAATTGATATCACCTGCCTGTAAATTAGCAGGCAGGTATAAAAGCAGAATCAAAATGTTTTTTTCAGGGCAGTCTCCAGTCTGTGTGAAGAGAGAGGCTGTCAAAGTGAAGAGATCTGTGTGGAAACCTTTTTGTGTGTGTGTTTAAAATTGTTTTGTGTTAAATCGGTAAACGGCTTAGCCGTCTGATTTTAGTTAGGTTTGTGAAACAGTTCAGTTAGTACTCCATATGCGAGTTAGGTTTTTGTTTTGTTTTGATTTTCTTTGGTTTCTGTAAACAATAAAATTGCACAAAAGTGCTTAAGAACTTCAAATTCTTGTGCCTGGGTCTGTAAAAAAGGGGCTATGAACCTTAAAACACGTACAATCTTTTACAGTAGCTTAAGAGTGAAATAACTTGAGCAGGAAATTCAAACAAGATATATTCCCCTAAGTTTGCAGAAATAAGGTAGTACTGTAATTTCGGTGGATGGGCTGGCATCCTCAAACTGTAGCTTGTACCCCACCCATGACCCGGACTGCTTTAATTACACATTAGGCAGTTAATATAGGACGTGCAGTCAATATCAAGATATTTTAGTTTTTGTTCCATTATGGTGACCCACAAAAGGGTGTCCCCCATGATACACAGATATCACAAAACTCCACTTACTGTAAAATGAAAATATATGAGTGCCACTATTACCACAGGGGAGGCTATATAGTGCAAACAGCCGACCATCAAACAAAGTGGAATTTTTGCTGTAGGGTGGAGTTTCTGGGGTATAATTAGAGGGGAAAAACAGAATTCTTAGTGTCATTGTATGGGTCTATGAACTCCACAGTATCAAACAGAATCTTGTAGGCAACCTCAAAATGTAACTGCGAACAAAAATAAAACAGCAGTATGCATCATTTCTTTTTATATCTTACCGATTATTACAGCTTATGCTGCCAATAACAGACAAAACCCTCCAGAGTAATGTATGGGTGTTTACATCTATAACAGCCCGTCCACATGCGAGATAGAATTTTTTTGGTAGCTGTGGTTATATATAAGCTTTTCTATTTAAAATGTCTGGGGCTACCGGCTCAGTTGTGTGTGCTATACCCTTTGAAAAACCAATTACATAGCGATTTAAAGGCACAAATGGAATCTGATCACCTCACCACAGCATCCCACTTACGAATCAGGATGACTGAAGATCAACTAGGGAGGCAAGTCAATCAAACTAATTTCCCAATAATGTAGTACTGAAACTTACCAATCTTAACTTCCCTTAAACTTGCCAGTACTAACTTCCCCCAAGTTGATCAACCATAAAAACAGCGGGAGATGCTGGGAACTTCAGTGGGAGGGGTTAAGGAGTGGTGAAGAACTGCCAATTGTTGTGCATGTTTTTTCTCCAACCCCCCCCCCAATCCCTACAGAATAAACGGTGACTGCTGTGCATTCAATTTGCAATAGTAAAAACAGAGTACAGTACATTATATTATTCAAAACCGATTCACTTAAAAAAACAAAATAACCCATAGGGGCATTTATTATTAAAACACAGTAACACATTCCAAAATGTCCTATTGATCCGTTACAAATCGGTTTTGATTGGTTAGTTATTTGTAGCAGTCTGCCTTGTTTGTTTTCTAACTTCACATTATCGGCTTCCCCTAATTTTGTTATGGGAAGCTTTCTAAATGGAATGTTTGGATAAATTGTTTGATTTAGTACCAGGGAGGCAACGGGGGGAAAGCTATGCTGAAAAGACCTGTTAATTGTATAAAATGTAGCATAAAATGTGGTTAAACTTAACCATGCGGTCACAATACTGTAGTTCACACACAGAAACCAGACCATGCTGCTTGAGTTTAAAGTTTTTTTTGTGCACTTTTACTACTGTAGTTTTATTGCAGAAGTTTATACACACAGCATACCGTGTTAGAATTGATTTGCCAAATAAATATCACCAAAAAGCATTACAGGCTAAATCTACTTTTAAAGCTTACAGCACCCCTGCAGAGAATCCTCTAAATAAGCGCAGTAACAATGGTCTGTTGCTGGTAAGGCATACAATACACAGTTTCCTGTCTCAAAAATAATATACCATGAGAGAAGTAAAACACATATGGAGCTAAGAAAACTAAAGCAGATTTATATAAAAATGAAGAAAATGTGTTGCACAACTATCTGCCAAGGAGCAGGTTATGACACGTTGTTGAAGAAATTGGCCAAGTAAGGCCATATGGGTAAATCATTAGCCAGCCAATGAATACGTAGGAGCCATATGCGTTTATTGTTGCAGTACTGAATGAGCATGGTTGCTGAATATAAAAAAAATATCTGATTTACAACAGCTTGGCAGTGAATGGGAGAACTAACCTCCAATAATGGCTTATGAACCACAGCCAAACCCATAAAACATGAGTGTTTTCTGATGTACTCAAAATAAAACAAAACACAACTGAAGAAAACACATAGGATGACATAAATAAAGTTAATTTAATATATTTTAGCAGCAGTACAGCTTCTACTGTCAAATAGCTATGCAAGACCTTAGTGCTTGTCACAGCTGGAGTCAAGTCGACTGGTCTTCAAGTTCAAGTCGAGTAGAGTCCCAAGCTCCAAGGTCTTGAGTTCAAGTCGAGTCGAGTCCCAAGCTCCAAGGTCTTGAGTTCAAGTCGAGTTGAGTCCCAAGCTCCAAGGTCTTGAGTTCAAGTCGAGTCGAGTCCCAAGCTCCAAGGTCTTGAGTTCAAGTCGAGTTGAGTCCCAAGCTCCAAGGTCTTGAGTTCAAGTCGAGTCGAGTCCCAAGCTACAAGGTCTTGAGTTCAAGTCGAGTCGAGTCCCAGTAATGTCAAGTCGAGTCCAGTTTAACCCAGGATCCAGTCAGTGCACTGTTACACCTTAAAACGCTTGCATCTTTTGATCACTCCAAATATATGGATGATACACAGGTAGCCTTTGCTAGATCAGCTTTTATCTTGTTTTTAAGATCCTCTGCTTTTTGTTTTATTATTTTAATTTAGTGTAGATCACGCCATCTGACAAAACTTGTTGTGTATACTCCAAGAAAACGATGAAAATGTTCATTCTCAACATTGCTGAGTGGAAGGCTGCAGTTGACTATTAAATCTGTAATGATTTGAAGTTAGATGTTGTCCCAAGCTTATCAGTAATACACGTGTCACAAAATGTGCAGTTTGCTGAATGTTTTCCTTTGCTGACATTGTAGTTTTTAAACCTGAATTCCACCACTTGAGGAGAAACTCTACTTGACATGTTCACAGTGCATGTGGATCTGCCAGACCCTATAGACTATGCGCACAGCATACTGTACCTTATATCCTATTATATACGTTATTTAGTTTGTAAATATTAAGGCTACAGTACTTGCTAGCAAGTAATACAAAGTAGAGATTAATAGAAACATGACTGCTACAGAAAGTCACGAGTCAAGTCCAAGTCCCAGAGTCATCGAGTCAAGTCTGAGTCCAAGTCTCGATCTCAGATTCATGAGTCTAAGTCCATCAGAGTCCTACACTCTCTCATGGCCAGGCCTGCAGCAAAGGGACAATTTGTTTCTATAATCTCCTTAGAGTGCAAATAGCAGTTTTGCCTAGTAGGTACAGATCTACACTTGGGATCGGTGAGTCAAATGTACTGTACTGGCATGCAGTACAGTACATAATACACATCACTGGATAAAATAAACTCTCTTCTGAGGTTACTTACCAACCTCAATGATTTAATTCATTACACAGGCACAATTTTCCATTCTCTAGTAAGAATTTGTATAAACACTTAAAACATCTTCTGAAACAATTGTCATATTGTTTGTGAATTTAATGGTCCAGTATCACAGTTTAAAACTTCAACTTGACCTTATGAAAAGGTTTTTGCCGTTCTCTCATTTCTCACTTCCGAGCCTCCTTGTTGGGTTACCCCAGCAAACTGTTCCTGTTTTCAGTTTACATCCCAAAAATAAAATTCCAGCCATCAAAGTGCAACTTGAAAAAGACTGCAGGAATTCAGATTTACCTGCTCACTGCAACAGAAGTCATCAAATACTGACACCTTATCAGTGGAGGAGACATCATGTCATCTTAACACAACTGCCAATACCTGGCCTCACAAAACAACATTTTAAGTCACAGCTATGCAAAATACACACATTCTTAACCAAGACAAAGTTGTGAAGACATTGCTTGGATAAATGTTTTAAATGTTGACCACAATGCAACTATTTATAAAAACAATATTATCATTTTGCCTTTGCTTTGGATTATGTTTCTGTTAGAACCACAACTATGTTGGTGGAAATCCAAAAAAACAGAACCAGCCTTGAAAACTAAGACATTAGGGAAATCACAAGACCCCCCTAAGAAAACCGACAGGAAAGAGACTTGAAGTGGTAAAAAGTTAGGGCTGTAACAAAGGTTCAGATTTATCCGAACGAAGGTTCGAACCTTCAATAGTACTAATTTGCATAACATACTGGTGACTAGGTCTGCTACGATTAAATTGAAAATCGATTGTTCGATCGATTCCATTCCTCATTATATACATCGATATAAAATACTGGATAATCAATTCAATAATTACATTTTTGAATGCGCATAGTTAATAACATTATTTAAGTTTATCAACAAAAATGCACTGAACGCCCTGCCTTGCTATTTACAGTATTTCTGCCTGACAAGCAGTGGGCGTGCTCTTCTTCTCCTGCTCATGTTAACTAGCTTCTGATTTGCTGGGCTCATCCTACCAGCGAATCAGTTTTGAAAATGCTTTGTAAATACGCCCCTCTGTGTATTCGATGTAAACAAACTAAAAAGCGCAGCGCCTTTGATCCAGAGCAGGACGACAGGCTTGTATTCCTGGCAAACAGCCTGTAAATAAATTATACACATTGAAGAAAACTGACTGTATATAGTTCGCAAGTTTCAAAATGAACTGTTATATAATGAATATCACATTAAAAATAAATAAATAAATAAATAAATAAATAAATAAAACGATCAGTGATGTTAAATGCAATTTTGGAGTAACGATCAGCTTCAGCTTGAGGTCTGCATGTTGTGGTAAGTAGTAAATCAATGTATTTGTATTATTATTATTATTATTATTATTATTATTATTATTATTATTATTATTATTATGTTGTTGTTGTTTTAGGCAGTGATTTGCACATTGTGTGTTTCACAGATAGTTAAGGTTAGGTGGCACAGTATTAACAAGATGCAATGAATGATGCTTGCAGCTGTCACTAAAATTAAAAAAAAAAGACGTTTTTCATAAACGCGTATCTAGTTTATATTCATTACATTCCAAAGTACTGTAATCTGTTTGGAATAAATATTTTAGTAACACTCCTGTAGTATGTTAAACTATGTGCTCAGTTTTCTAAATTCGAATTATTAGTGTTAGCATATATATATATATTATGTTTCATACTTATTCTACCATAACTCTTCTCTTACAATGTCTTGTGCACTAGTTATTCAGTACATATTTTACTGAAGCAATATAGGCACCCCCCCACCCCACCCCACCCCACCCAGTGCTTTGCAGCACCGCCATAATAAAAGAGTTGCTAAGTAAGTATAATGATTTGGTAGTGGATTTTAATACAACATTTCTTTAAGCAATATGCATTATACAAGACAAAAAGATCAAAGTTTGCATGTGAGGTGACATTTAATTTACAGTATTCACACATTGTTACACACTGTGCCACCTCTGCTAACAGAGGAAACAAAAAAAAAACACAACATCTGACAGTGCATGAATGCTGCCTGACGAACCTTTGAAGGTTTAGAACTACCTCTGAATTCCTGGCTAGTGAACTAACCTTCGAACACAGCCCTAGCTTTATTACACACCTACAGTTACTGTATTTTGGGGTTTTCAAGTTGCTTACTATATTACAGTACAGTAGGTGTATCATATAATCGTACAACCTTCACCTACTGTAAGGTTCACCTATCACAAATTACTTGTCAGCTATCATGTAGATCGAATGGGAACAGTTTGAAATAATATGGATTTATTTCTGATATGCCTGTATTAGTGGGACGTTGTACATTCATTCATATTGTTCCAAAGCTTTGGTTCTGTCACTTACTGCCAGAATATACCTAATCATTTTCAGGGTGTTTCTAATTTCATGGTCCAGTAAGCATGCATGCATGCATGCAGCAAGGATAAACCAGGACATATACAGTACAACCACATGAGCTTCAACTGGCTTTTGAAGAGAACCGATTAAGCTCACTTAACAGTGTGGGATAAACCATGCAAGTGGTTGGGAGTTTTTAATGGTGAACCAACTCCCCAAAAAATCTGTACATGTTTCTCTGCTTTATACACTCAACGTTGGATTTATTAAGTTTGCGTGACCATGGTAGAATCGACTGAGAACTACATCTAATTCTGCATCTCTGTGGCTGTCATGATATTCCTAGGTTCTTTACGTTTTAGAAAATGCAATGAAACTGCGCTGCAGAGTGGGTGGATACAGACAATTGGGAAATCATGGAGGTCAACTTTTGTTCACAGAGAATAATAAGGGTTTTAAGAGAAGGGCTGGCAAAAAATATGTTACAATATTAAGAAATACTGTAAATATCAAAAATATTTTTGTAGCTCTGTGTGATAGGAGAAAATGGTCTTGTGTTGTAATCCAGCCTCCTGACAACAGATGGCGCTGGGCCAGTGCAAGGGGTCCTGCACAGAGATCACGTGACTGTGGGTACGCTAACCCCGTGCACTGAAGTCAAGTGTATTAAGAACACCTGAGGCTAGCAGACTGGTGTTCCACTGATCTCAGGGGCGGGGTTTTCCAGGACAAAGTGGACTGCATTGTTGTGCTCAAGGCTGGTGTTCGAACTTCCGGACTAGAGAGACAGGAGGAATCGAGAAGCAAGGAGGGAAATTTTAAACTTGAGTGTGTTTTTGTACTTTCAGCGTACTCTGCGTACTCAGCGTAGAGGAATATTGATACGCTAAACCTATCAAGCTACGGTAGACCTGCTGTAGGCTGGGATCTGTTATATTTACTTTCCATACCACTTGTTTTCCTCATCCCCGATCCTCCACCTTTTTGCAATTTATTTTAATAAAACACACTGCCCGGGTTTAAACTTGCATTATTTCCTCTCTACCATTCACACTCAACTCTACGGTTAAAAGATTTTGAATACCCCTCTCCTCCCCATACAGTATGCAATGTGCACAATGCAATATGGGTTCTACAGACACCCAGGGTTGAAAGAGGATAATAGATGGGTGGAGATTGAAAGCACAGAGTTGCACAACACCCATTACACATCCAAGAAACACAACACCATCATTATTAATCACATTTTGACTTGCGTAATTAAATAATGGGTCTGGAGATGAAAAAGAAGAACAAAAATGTGTATTACAATACAAAATCCAAAGTCAGTCTGTAAGAACACTCAGGATCGTTAATCGCCAATTTTTTTTTTTTTTTTTTTTTAACTACAGACATTGTAATTGGTTTTGTAAAGGAGCCAATTCGCTTACACCATTAAGTCTGAAGCATCTGTTCACAAAGCTTTAGTGAACCATTTGCAGTAAACATCCTTACCAGGGCTTGAATTTCATTTGTGTGTGCTTGGGGGATTTCCCCCCTATGCTGTAGCCAATGGGAGGGGGGGGGGGGGAATCCAAAATTTTAGGGGGGAATGGCAAAAGAAAAGGCACTTTTGCATATAACAAACTATATATATATTTTACTGCATCATCATTCACACTGGTGTTGCTTTAAAATCAGCTGCTTTCAGGAGACCTAACAGCTGTTCATCACTGTGAGACAGAGCACTCTCCATTGCTTTTGCCATTGCCTGACGTGAAGTTTTTGCATCCAGCAGAAGAAAAAGGTGCTTTTCTTCAAGACCAGCGCTCCATTTCATTTTTTTAACTCTTTACACACAGCCCTATTTCCACCTGTTTTCACTGTTTTCATTTATGTATGTTTAACTAATGGATAGTTTGTACTGCATGCATGTAACATATCAAATGAAAGGCCACACAATTTCCTTTCATATTATGTAAGTTGCAACAGGATCAGGCATACTATATGTGGTAGAGATGAGAAAATCTAGGAAAAAAAAAAAGTTTTTTCCAAAATAATCATGTTTGGTCACTGCTATATATATTGTAATCATAGTATAAAAAAAAAAAAAAAAAAAAAAAAAAAAAAAAAACACTGCAGCATTGAACCTCAATATGAAATTAACATGGGGGGGAAGCTGAGCTTCTAAGCTTTCCAATGATACCGCCCCTTTCTGTCTAGCTGCTACGGAGCAATAGGCTCAAAACAAAATCTAAGCTGTGAACTCTGTCACATCATGAGAGGCTTAACTTCAGGAGAACGTAGTTCTGGCTAGGAGTACCGCATACACACACTGAATACGTCTTTGGAAAGCCCCGACTCTGTACTTTTAAACAAGCCATGAACCAGGTAGGTGGCTTTTACGGTGCCTGACTAATATGTGTGTAACCTTCGGTGCCCTGGTGCCCCAAAATGAATGGGGCTGAGTTTTAAGAGTTAAAGCAAAAGTCACCGCTTGCAAAACAACACCTAGAAAGACTTGGAAAATGTGCGATTCCCGCAATCACACGCTGAAATTCAAGCCCTGCTTACTATGACAGGGTGGCAGAGTATTAGCCTATACTGTACAGGTGCTCACTTATGGGTGCTTTTTCCGATATGAGCAACCATCAGCTTGGCACCCTTAAGTGAGCACTAGCACTGTGTTGTTTACAAATATGGTAGTATGTTTCCATGTTTTAACGCACAGGCCATCTGCCCTCCATGACAGTTTGCACTACCGAGGGGACTGAAAGATGTGTTGACAAAATGTATTCTATAGACACAATCTTGAGGTCTTTAAAGTTAATGTTGATCCAATAAAAAGGTACAGAAAAAGGAAAAAAGGTGATACTTATACCTTGTTTCCATGGACAGCCAACTCGAGTCGACTCCAGTGTGCTCGAATTGGCGTTAATTCTCCCAGAAAAATGAGGCATTTCCGAGTTACCCGTTATCACGTGAGTTGGGCAGGGAATACTACCGATTTTCCCCAGATATACATGCGAGTTTAAAAGGTCAAGATGTGCATTCACTGCAGATGGTATTACAGTCAAATTTTCAATGATTTAAAAAATAAATCCATCTAGATAATCTTTCGCATTTGTTTCACGCAGTATACCTCTGGTAGACTGGTTTGCAGAACAGGGAAAGAAGCGCCGGACAAGGGAAATAATATGTCAGATGTCAAAGTGGATATGACAATGGCAGTGATGAAGCCAATTTGCTTGAAAACATTAAAGTTGGGGGACATTTCCATCGAAGGATTTAAATAATCTGGAATTGATCTGATGAGATCAGAAACCCAGAGGCAGTGTAAACGGCGCCTGCTACTGTAGTAGGACTGTTCTTTTTTATGTTAAGCATTTTTTGTGTTTTTTTATTTTTTTACAACGGTTTAATTAAGCCAACATTTTATATGCCAGACTTGTTTGAAAGTCTGCAACAAAATGGTGGATTGTTCTTGTCGATACACAGTATATATTACTAAAGACACCCACTGTGCAGGTATCGCAAATTCCATAAACAAAACAAAACTAAAACGTTAAAATAAATTAGTTCTGCACCATATAAAACGGAGCTTGCTAGTCTAACTGATTAGGCCTTCTTTGTTGTTTTCCAAGTTGCTGCAGTGATATTGTAGAAACTAGTATAACGAGTTGCTGTAAATGAGATACTGTTTTGGCAGACAGATTTAATTAAGAAAACATTTATATGAATATTTTTGGAATTAAAAGTATAAATGCAAAACTGTGTTGCATTTTTCTTTGTGACTGTGCCAAGTGAAAAAATTTAACCAGCCAAAATGTCCCGTTATACGGTATGTTCCCGCCTCCCTAAAACATTTTTGATTGACAGTTAGTGATGTAATTTCCTCCCAGCCCGAATTCAGACAGAATTAATTAAGGCCAGCCCGAGGAGTGAAATCGGACCACAGAATTCGGGCTCCCTCCCGAATTGGGAGCCAACTCGAGTAATTTAAAATGGAGGTGTGGGGGGCAACTCGAGTGTATAAACCAGCAAAACTGAGAAGGAACCCTGACAGAACCTGTCTCGGCTAAGTTCACACCATTTGCAGTGCATTGTATAGTAACCTCAAGGATGCCGTTATCATCATAGTATATAATACAAAAATGTAATTTCAGTACCAGCACTCTAATGGCCCATGGAAACTATATTATTGTACAATTAGTAAACATGCAGGAATCAAAGGCTTTCTTTAGAAGCCAGCCTTTGACAGAAAACATGGAATACTGCTATAACGTGTTGAAATATATCACTCAAAAGGTGAGTGTTTTTGTGCCTCACTGATTTAAACCATTTAAAGATGTGTTTAATAATTATGGAACTGCTTGGCATGGATCACTACAGTTCATGCATTGAACGGAACATTATTTCTTGACTGTTATTCTCATCCATAAGTATCAAATCACACAACAGGATATTTAGTATGCAAAACTGAGGACTGTGGAAGTGATGGGCAGTGAAAATATGACCCAGAACATGTAGACACAAATATCAAGACAGGAATTGTAAACAGGAATCAGCAACTGTAAGTCACACAAATTTATATCGGTTATATTTGCAAATGCTTTAAAGGTTTTTTTCTTCTAAACTAATGTCTTGTGGCCCTCTTTGTCTAAACCACTACTGTATCTCTGTGTGACTTTTGCAAAATGAATTTGATTTAGCACTTGGCACTGATTTAGCCAAGAAAAACACACATGTATGAGGACTGCTCCAAAGGATATTTGTTTTAATTAAAAGTCAACAACTCAGCCTTCCCTGCCCAGTTCACCTGAACTGATGTTCCAGATATTTTTGAAAACATACTTTGATGGAAATGATTGACTCTGTACTGTTGGGGAGATTTAATTTACTTATTCTGATATAAAACTGTACAGAAACTGAACCATTGGTAAACACGCTGTATTTGTTCCAGCTATCAGGAAATGCAAGTTCCAAAAATGCAAGACAAGCCATATGTAGTTGGAATGTTCTAGAACCAAGCAATGTCCTGAAACATGTGAGAGGAAGATTTATATGATACTGACAAAGTAAGTATTCATCATCATAAAATGCATAACACCACTTTACCTTACGAACACACTTCAAACTAGGGCGACCAGCCGTCCTTATTGGACGGGACAGTCCCTAAACACAAAGATCAAGTCCCGGTCCCGGACTAAATGCCTCCAGGATGGAATTTGTCTTGGATTCCTAAACACAGTGCAATCTTACAGTTTAGCACCACAACATTCCGCTTCAACAACATTACTGGGAGTTGGTTCCAGACCCTCACAATTCTCTGTGTAAAAAAGTGCCTCCTATTTTCTGTTCTGAATGCCCCTTTATCTAAATCTCCATTTGTGACCCCTGGTCCTTGTTTCTTTTTTCAGGTCAAAAAAGTCCCCTGAGTCGACATTGTCTATACCTTTTAGAATTTGGAATGCTTGAATCCGAACACCGCTTAGTCTTCTTTGTTCAAGACTGAATAGATTCAATTCTTTTAGCCTGTCTGCATACGACATGCCTTTTAATCCCGGGATTATTCTGGTCGCTCTTCTTTGCACTCTTCCTAGAGCAGCAATATCCTTTTTGTAACGAGGTGACCAGAACTGAACACAATATTCTAGGGGGGGTCTTACTAATGCATTGTAAAGTTTTAACATTACTTCCCTTGATTTATATTCAACACTTCTCACAATATATCCAAGCATCTTGTTGGCCTTTTTATAGCTTCCCCACATTGTCTAGATGAAGACATTTCTGAGTCAACATAAACTCCTAGGTCTTTTTCATAGTTCATCTTCAATTTCAGTATCTCCCATATGATATTTATAATGCACATTTTTATTGCCTGCATGCAATGCTTTACACTTTTCTCTATTAAATGTCATTTGCCATGTGTCTGCCCAGTTCTGAATGCTGTCTAGATCATTTTGAATGACCTTTGCTGCTGCAGCAGTGTTTGCCACTCCTCCTATTTTTGTGTCGTCTGCAAATTTAACAAGTTTGCTTACTATACCAGAATCTAAATCATTAATGTAGATTAGGAATAGCAGAGGACCTAAAACTGATCCCTGTGGTACACCACTTGTTACCTCGCTCCATTTTGAGGTTTCTCCTCTAATCAGTACTTTCTGTTTTCTACATGTTAACCACTCCCTAATCCATGTACATGCATTTCCTTGAATCCCTACTGCGGTCAGTTGTTGCATCCTCAAAATGCAACAACGATGTTGCATCCTCAAAAAAATTAGACAAAAATTAGAAAAAGTTAGACACGATCTCCCTTTCCTAAAACCATGCTGACTGTCTCCCAGGATATAGGTAATTTTCCATTTTGGATCTTATTATAGTTTCCATAAGTTAACATATAATAGAAGTCAGGCTTATTGGTCTGTAGTTACCTGGTTCGGTTTTGTCTCCCTTTTTGTGGATCAGGGCCGGATTAACCTATACACAAATTACGCTATAGCGTCGGGCCCCCAGCAGAATTGTTTGGCACATTTTACAAAAACTGCATGTGGGCGGGCACACACACACACACACACACACACAGGACGAGAGGCGCACAGAAGCTTGCTTTCGGTTCATTTTTTTCTTTTTTGACGGCTAAGCACTTATTTCTAGATTACAGCATACCTGGTCTCTGAGACTCTCGCACGAGCAGCTTCCTGTTAATGTACAATACCAAATGCCCCTCGCTCTCTACCTCCTGGAGGTCCATTCCTAGTCCTACGTCAGAGGCACCAGTCTGCAGGATAAAATGTATGAAACATGCTCAAATTTATGTATCAATTCATTTCAGTTTTTTTTTTTTTTTTTTTTTTTTTTTTTAAATTTTTTAAAAAATGTAGTCGTTGCCAATTAGTTTTTATTATTTTCTCCCCAATTTGAAAAGCCCAATTATTTTTTAGGCTCAGCTCACCGCTACCACCCCTGCGCTGACTCGGGAGGGGCGAAGATGAACACACGCTGTCCTCCGAAGCGTGTGCCGTCAGCCGCCCGCTTCTTTACACACTGCAAACTCACCGTGCAGCCGCCTCAGAGCTACAGCGTCGGAGGACAACGCAGCTCTGGGCAGCTTACAGGCAAGCCTGCAGGCGCCCGGCTAGACTACAGGGGTCGCTGGTGCGCGGTGAGCCGAGGACACCCTGACCGACCTAACCCTCCCTCCCCCGGGCGACGCTCGGCCAATTGAGCGCCGCCCCCTGGAAGCTCCCGTCCACGGTCGGCTGTGGAATAGCCTGGACTCGAACTCGCGACATCCAGGCTATAGAGCGCCTCCTGCACTCTAGTGAGTGCCACTCGGGAGCCCCTGACCTTTTAGCCTGGATTTGAACTCGCGACATCCAGGCTATAGAGCGCATCCTGCACTCTAGCGAGTGCTTTTACTGGATGCGCCACTCGGGAGCCCCAATTTATTTCAGTTTTAGGGCCAATTTATAGACCTGTCCTGTCTCAAATGTGCACAGTATGCCTCTTACATTTTAGAAACATTCCTTTTTAATTGGGGGTATTCGAATTTTAGAAAAATAAAGTTAAACGTGTACAATGCAGGAGGCTGAAGAAAATTGAAATGTGGATGTGTGCAGCCGGCAAGAACGGTTTAAGTCCAGTTGTTTGTTTCTCTCCCTTTATAGCAGTGATGTGCAAACTTTTTATATGCTGCCCCCTTTTCTTAGCATACATTTTGTTCAGATATAATTTATAAAATGTTGAAAACGCGTATCACAAATGCAACATTAAAAATCAGTCTATAAATCTTTTTTTTACAGATTTCAAATGAAGAATGTGTTTGTTAACATTTATATATTTAGATAAATCTGGACTTTTTTTTTGGTTAAATCTAGAAAAAAAAGGGATTTACATTAAATCCAGGAAAAAAACACCTGTTAAAATATTATTGTAACACTTTAAAATAAGGGTCTGTAATTCTAATGTAACTAACACATGATTTCCTACTGATTTCAAATGAAATTCCTACTGAATTAAAAAAAGTCACAAGCATGAGTTCATGACATACATTTCATGACTTCATAACATTCCACTTAATACACATGAAATAATCATGAACAGACACTTATTTTAAAAGTCTTACCATAAAATCTATATAAAAAATCACTACACAACATTTCCAGCTAGTTGGGCACTGTTTAAGCGAGGCATTTCAGAATGACGTGCTTGCCTTTTCTGTCCCAAGAGATTCTGACACGCTGTAGTAAAGCAGCATGTGTTTTTAACCCAGATGGCCTTCCATAGAGATCACTATGCGATAAATTAAAATTATCATTAACAACAATGAGATTTAATTATTATCACTCGCATGTGATTTCTGTCGTATGGTACAAGGCACTAAATAGTTTAACAAGGCTCATACCTTCAGTACCCTGGTTGTGGAAAAGTGAGTATGTATGCAACCCCCAAAATATGGCTTGGTATAGTCCCCAACGCAGGGCCAGATTTACCAATAACACCATTCGCCATAATATACATAGGGCCCCCAAAATTGAATTGAACCTTTAATCAGGCCCTGGTGTTAGGTAATCACATCATTTAGGCAGCTACTTTGCTTGTGATTGGTTGGCAGTGTGCTGCTTTTCTTTTTCCAGCACTCCTTCCATAGCAACAAATCCCACAGTGCTGCCAATACATCTTCGTGAAATTATACACTGCTAGGAATTAACCCAGGTTAATGGAAAGCACATACCTTGCAGTTTTCCTATTTGTTTCTCTTTTCTATTTGACTACACTGAGGCTGGATGTATAATGTGACGATTCAAAACACTAGCACCACCTTCCTTAAGAGACTTCCAAAAACATTTACTTTTAACAAAAAAATGTGGTATAACAAAACAGTGCTTTTTACAGGAAAATGCTTGGTGACATTGACATAAGCGTAACTGCTATTCCCTTATTTCTTCATGTTTAGTTTTAAACTCAGGGTTCTTGATTTATTACATTGGGTGGGGGTGACATTTAGTTTCCAAATGTGAACGGCATCTGATACATTACAGCTCTGACACCTGGCCTCCTCATTCGGCCAAATGAAGTCCACAGGAACATTTCCACAGGAAAGCAGTAGTCGATCAAACACTGTAGTGAGTCAAAGGCAGCTGGACATACTTAAACATCAATCTTCAACACAGGACTTGTTATATGAACACAATGCTGACCTCATGTTTGTACTTGGGTGCATTAACCCACATATTCATAAACAGAACCATTCAAAAATAGACAATTTGAAAAGAAAAAAGTATATTGACACAATTATTGAGGTTTCTGCTTTTCTTTATGATAGAAGATTAAAAGCTTAATGAAGCAGAAGTGTAATGGAAACATTGGTATGGATACCAGACATGCCAGGGGTGACCATGGCTGATGCACACATTTCTAAAATGCTAAAGACAAAAAGAACACCTGGCAGGCATTGTGATTGTTAAAGTAAAGACCAGAGTTTGGCTGCTTAAATTGTCATTTCATTTCAATTATAGGGAGAGTTTAATACTGTATATTTTGCATGGAAGTGAAACACATAAATAATAAAAATTTGAAACTTTCTTCAGCACGTGTTGCTTTGGTACAACTTCAATCCACCAGACAGACGACACAGATCAAGCATTCCAGCTTTAAGTCAAAACTTGTCCCTCCCCTCCTTTGAGGCAAAGTCCTTATGTCTGTTTGGTGGCATTTTACTGACGTATGCCACCTCCTTAAGGTAGTTTACCTTTAGGCGTACGGTACAGTGGGAGGTAGTGAGAAGGACAAGTACAGTTCAAGCCAAGTACTGACACCCTTCCTAAAGCTACTGCTGGCAAAAATATCCTGAAGCCATTTTAGTGTACACGTGAAGGAATGCAGATGTGGTGCTGGAAAGAAAGGAGCCCCTTACCCTCCAAGCATTACAAACCAGATTCAGCTGTGTTATTTCTGGCACACAGCAGAGGTGAACGTTATGTCTTCAGACAAAACAAAACCCTTTTATAAGGACAATACATTGTCAATGATAAATGACTTCTATTACAGCTTATTAAATGTTTTTTATTTTTAATACCACTTCCGTGTGTGTGTGTGTGTGTGCGTTTAATAAATACATAAATAAATAAAATCCAACAACTACAGCTACGTTATGTAAATACACAACCATGCCCACACACAACCCTGAAAGTTGTTGTGCTTATTCTATGCATATTTTGTTTTGTGTACTGTAGTTCTAAATTCATAACCTTAAATAGTGCTATTTAATCCAAATCCATAAACTGATATTCTGGGCCCAATTCATGAGTTTTAATAATGTTTTGTTTTGCTTTGAATTTTTCAGTTAAAGAGAGCATTGGGTGTTTTTGGAGCATTTGTTGAATCTAAACATATGGAGGAACTGGAGTCTCAAATTCAAGCTAAAATCAGGATTTATGAAAAACAAACTAAATGGGTGGTGGGCTTCCCATTTTGCTAAGAGGTGTTAAATTGCCCCACAATTCAAAATGTGTGACGGAGACACATTAACGATAATTACCATCGGAAAAAGAAGTTGCAAGTCATAACTCATGCCAACTGATGCACTTTAACACTAGAAGCCCCGCGGCAGTTTTTTTGGCAGTTTTTGGTTTTAAAATGTAATTTTCTCTGGTCGTGTAACACATATGGGGCTGCGCGTTCATGTACCTTTCTGTCCATATGTATTAAATATTCTCACAAAGCATGAAACACAGGAGTGCAGAAATAAAGGAGATATATTACATTATACCTAAAAGCCCTGGGAGGAGTCACATTGACAGCCACACAGAAAACAATTGTATTTTGATTATACAGAACGGTATTCTACTTTATTATTTTTAATTACCAGTCCGCAATGCGTTTAGCTGTAATCAGATAAGTCTCTACTCTCTGCCTGAGTGAATGACTGACAGTCTATTGTTTTCAATCAGCCTTTGAAGGCTGGCGCCTGCTTGCCAGCTGCGCTGCTTTGGTCAGTCAATTAGCATCGGGACTAGTGAAAATAAATACCAGAGACTGTGGAGTTTTACAATGCAACAAAATATGGAGTTGATGTTTTGGATCAGATGTTTTACAATGTATTGGACCTAGCAGCCATCAACTCCTGGGTACTTTACAAAGATTGCACAGAGAAGAATTTACCAAGGAGAGAATATATTTTACAGTTAGCACAAGCGTGTACCCATAGCTGAAGCTGGCAACCCCGCTGAGAGCCGCAAGAGACACCAATGCCAGGTTGGCAAGTGCAATAAAAATAAAACTTCAGACAGCTGTGCCCTGTGCAGAAAGGCGACGTGCAGAAGCGCATTATCTGTGTTGATTGTGAACAGTCTTAGCCTCAAGGTAAAGGAATACCCTTTTGCCGAAAAAAAGAAATGAATAAATGAGACCCTTTTTTATAACTTCTTGTGCTGTGCGCTTTTGTAAAATGTTTTTTTTTTCTAAGTTTATTTATCTATGTTGTTCAGTTGCTTTTGCTCCTCTGATAATAAACCGATTGCTGATGAAAAGTTAAAAATGTATTGCTATCGTTTGTTTTATAAATACGTATGTTGTAAACTGATGTCTGTTCAGATGTTTATTTATTTACATTTTCTTGTTTTGATTTGTAAAATATACATAATATGCTTCGGAGGTTCAGATGTTTATGTGATGTACTCAATAAAAAATTTTTTAAAAAAATTACATCCGACTGTTTCTCCTTTAGTTATACTATTTACAGTGTTTTGAATCCAGCCGTCAGAAAGACTGCTGCGGGGCTTCTAGGTATGAGTATATCTCCGGTCCTTCTAGTGCTAAATGTCCTTCTCTGTGGCATAGTCTGCTGCAAACCTGAAATGTTATTCCAAGCTGTAAAAAACTGCTCAGGAAAGTGGTTTCTACCTGTAAGTATGCCACACAAGATTAAACGTTGACTGATTGGTAGCACTTTGTTTCAGGCATTCACAATAGAGAATAAGGAGGTACTGTCACTCCAGTGGTTACTGAAACCACACTTCATTGGAATATCAATATCTTGACAAATACCATAGTGTACCTGTTCTAGGCGTCTAATTTGTCATCATGCAGTGAAAAAACAGCTATTTACCCCCTCCCCCATCCCTTCAATCTTATTCACAATACAAAATACAAAGCAAGCAGATAATATACATCTCTTCACAGTAACTGCATGCAACTTGAAGTCTGACTATATGATTCCCTGCTGAAGGATCTTGGTTGTAATTACAAAGAACATCACTGCAATATGTATTTAGATTTAGCTTTCATGTCTGCAAAATAATAAAGAAGATGGCACACATATGGAGAGACCACACGAAGGAGAAGGGAGGGAGCGTTCTGTAACTGTGTGACCAACATACATTGTGAAACAAGAAACTTACACGGGTGTGGTCAAAATCAAAAATGTACAAAATCTAAGTATAATGAAAACTTAAGTTCCACAGAAAAGCCCATCAAGGGAAGCAACATGTATGTAACCTGTAAAATGTGTCTGCTTCTCAGTATTGTTAATAAAAAGAAAGAAATGTTGGTATCTCAGAGGCATAGCTAGGGGGGTAGTTTTAGGGGTTTGAACCCCTCGGCCGGAAATTCATTATTCAACGTGGGAGAGAAATAAATGTCAACCACCTGCGACACTGTAAACCTCCGTCCCAACCAATGTAAGCTCTGACCCATGAGCTGTTTGGTTCACTGCCCGCCTAAGCACACTTACAAAAAAAAAAATTATAGAAAAAGTCAAACACATATCTAGTAGTGATTTGGCACAGTCCTGTCATTTTTACACCACATTCAGCCTTCGACTCCTTTGATTGGACAGCGTGTGTGCACGTACTGTTCAAACCGACTTGCGACGGAAAGATTAATATAGAAATTATTGTCTCTGCTAAAATTAGCATTACGGGGAAATATATATATATATTTTTCATTTGTCCTACTGCCTTTAAACCAGTGGTTTTCTCCATTTCATCTCAAGTACCAGTGTTTCCAGCAGGGACCACCAGGTGTACCAGTAACCAAGTGCAATCTAAAGACTGATTGGCACAGGACTAAAAATCACTACAAACAGGTGGTTTCAGAATTTTTATCGGCATCAGTGAAATTTAGTCCCCTGTGAACCGCCCATCACTCGGATATCTGTCACCCAGGTATACGTCAGTCACGTTTTACAGCCCTTGTATTAAGAATAAAATCAATCCACATTATATACAGTATATATATATATATATATATATATATATATATATATATATATATTATATATATAATGTAATAAATTAATGCACTTGCCCATCACACGAGATTTCCGACTCCGTCACTGCTTTTCTGATACAAAGCCCATCTCGTGAGTGTTACAATGTACTTGTTTATGAATCACAGCCCACATTTTTTTTTCGCATGCCAAATCAGTCTGACTTTATTGTGCAGTTACACAGCGCTTCCTCCAATTTCACATGAAGAAAATGCAGCAAAAACAAAGTGAACAAGACAAGCTATGGTAATGTAAAAGTTAATCATTAAACAGTTTTAGATACTGTTGCTTTTGTGCATTTTCATTTGCAATTTGGGGTCTTATCGAGCATGATATTATGTAATTTTGAATACTGACTTTGGATACTGTTTTAATTCTAGAAACTGTATTGTATTTTTAATCTTTTGCTAAATTGCATTGTCTTTTATGTTTTATGCAGTTCTGTGCACGGGTAATATTTTGATTTAGTTTTGCTGTTGGGTCGTTAATGGGGAATTTTACATACTGCTACAATATGTACAGGATTTATAAGTATGTATTGTGTTACAGTCCACGTGTTCACAGTTGTCTCTTTTGGCAAGTTGTTGATGCCCTCTCAGAACTGACCAAATACAATTGCAAATGAATGTATTGATTGTGTTTTATTTGTTTGCATCATTAATATTTAACACAACAGTAAATCCAACACAATTTAAAAGAAAGGAGAGAATCTCTGACAGCAAGAGCCTCCTCAGATCGCTGCTGTCCAATTGAAACTGGAGGCTTAGGTAACCTTCACAGTTGCCAAGTCCTCTTATAATAAGCTGGATTGGGCTTGTTTTTTGAGTCGCAGGTTGTAATTTGCATAAACACCCATATTCTAACATGGGTTTCGCTTGTATTGGGCTTGTTTAGAAAGGCAATGCCGCTTTTTTTTCTCGTGAGACTTCCCCGTCTGTCTCATAGGCAGCCATGATTCCTTGAGCACCTAATTTTGTTGTTGACAAGGGTTTGTGCAGGATACAGCAGGCAGTGGCAATTTTGGGAACAAACTAATGCCCTTCAGTCCGTTTCATCAGTATCTGCCACCTCCCTTTCAAGTGCCCACTACCCGTATTTGCCCAAGCGTGATGAATGCTTCATCAGCAGCTGTCAGCCGTCCGGATGGGTAGGCTTTCTAAGCCAGGATAGTATACACAGCATCACATGATCCCCTATATGCTGTATTGCCTGAAATGTTATATTTTATATATATATATATATATATATATATATATATATATATATATATGCCGGTTTTCAGCCATGGTGATCTGCAATACCTGTTGGTCAGTTTCATTTTATACCTCCGAGTTCATTTTTAATTTTTAATAATAGATAAATTATAGTTAAAACAGTATTCACTACTAATGACATGACACCCCACTAATGACATTTAAAAAACAATTTGGGCAAGAGCAGTAAAACACATTATTAACCAACCCAGCACGAGGTATTTTGCTTTTTTACAGAAGCTTAGATTCACTCGTGTACCAGTTCTCTGAGCATGGAAACCACATTTTCACAAAATTTCACTAGTAATCTTCAAAAACAGCATGAGCACTTTACGCATAACTAATTTACATATCAACCCCACACCTTTCCCATTCATTTGCATGATGTCGGGTGAAAAGCCCGGTTTACTTGAGTAAAATAAACTGAGCGAACAGAAACCCAAAAAAGCATTTTACACAAGACATTGTTCTTGTGTAAATGTCTCGAGTTAAAAAAAACTTGCATGGAAACCGCATGCAAGTAATCTAATGCATTGTACTGCAAATTTGTGAAAGATTAGGGGTCACATCATGCTCTAGTTGAATGCAAAATGAGGAGAGCTTGCAAACAGAATGTGTGAATAAAATGAACATGTACTACTATTTTCTTGTAAAACAAGCTGCTTTGTTGTAATTGCTATAACATGAAGACGCCAAGAGGTCCACTGATAAAAGCATGGTTATTTAAGCTCATCCCATTTGACTGCAGAGTAGTGACCCGAGGTTCCAGTTTCCTGTGACCATATAATCACTCAACTGATGGGCTCTGCCAGCAGTGAAACTGGCCTTGAAGTAAAAGAGGTCATTCTGAACCTTGCATTTGGAGCTGCAGTACACATGGTTTCTGTCTGCTTATAAACAGGCACCCTTCTAAACAAAAAGCTATGTACCAGTGTTCAGAACAAATGGTTTTCAGGATCATTAGACTACAAGTGTAAAAGGGACAAGAATGACTGCCAGTATTACTGCATGCATTGCATTGCATGATTGTTAAAGTTCTTTAGTACATAAATCTTTACTGTCCAGACCACTCTTGTTATCAAGTTAATTTTTTATATTATTACTGTAATACAATTTGTGCCAAAAAAGGAGTCCCAAATGTTTGAACAATTTCTGACATTCTGGCGAAGACTCCAAAAGGGAAATGTGGTTCATATAGCTGCTGAGATTGCTCAAGAGGTCACTGTGGCCTCTCTACAAGATATTGCTTTGTGTCAAAGAGGAGCCATGCAGCCATATAACAAAATATAAAAAGGAAATTACAGGTTTCCAGAACACTGATGTTAAACTATCCCAGGCTGATAAAAATTGACATTTAAAGAAATAAGGCATTAACACTAAATCATATTGCTACTATACAGTAAAAGATAATTAATTATGGACACCCACAGTCCAGTTCTATTTATTAGTCATTTACGTATGCTTCAACAGAAGCTCGATGCTGCACTGGTCGAGTTCAAGGCGATTCAAAAGCAGCCTTTACATAGCAGGTTGAAACAAAACAGAAGGATGTTTGATACTTGTTTACTGCTCCATATAAAACCAGGGAGCCCTCCAAACATTGAATGAGTCGGTGTGACAGAGACAGAATGATTCTTGGTGATAAATCTCCCTCCTGACCTGTGAGGGCGCTGTGTAAAAGGAACAGAGGACTGGATGGCCAGACAATTCATTCCCAGGGTTAGGCGGAAGTCAGCCATCTAGAAAGGAGGCAGAGCTACGGTACACTAAATCATCGACCTGGAAGGGAAACGATGTGGCAGCCGCAGACTGGAGAGGGTGTTTAAAATAATCTGGACTATTATTTCGGGGCCAACCCGTGGATTAAACAGAGGAATACGCAAACTATTGCGTATTGTCTGTTATCATCATTGTTTACTGTTTTGTCACCAGACTATTTACAAAAATAAACCTCCATTTCACCAATACTTTGTTGTTTGTCATTGTCTTGAGCACTGCATCACCCCTACACCTGCGCACTGCAAACACTTTGCCACAGTCGGAATTAAAGTTAAGGTCTTGTCAAAAATGATGATAAACCTTTCTTGGTACTCAGTATGTTTAACATGCTTTTAGCAGACGTTCCCTAATAGTTCTTTAATTAAATTCAAACTGTGCAACTGCCTTTGACCTCTGACATAGTGTAGCAGCAATGTTTGTTGAAATTCTAGCTTTCAAAGATCTGTAAAGTACAGCAACAGCCTCTTGGTATTGCAATTTACATAGAAATAATAAAACGCATAGGAATCAAAGAGATTATTTTAGAAGGGGTTCATTTTTTGTCGATCATTCCTAATCATTTGCTAGTCAAAACAACTTGTGCCAAATGAAAAAAAAATATGTTAGTAATATGAACATGATGTAATGTGTTGCATGGATTGTTGTACTTACGGGACCTAGCTAGATTTTGAAACTGCCTGCCACTTTATAAATCCATGTAATTAATACCAGAGTCCAGATTCAGTTGGGACTTAAAATGCTGTTCTGCAACCCCCAATACTATAGCAACTTGCCACAGGGGGATCAGACTGGTACTGGAAGGTCAAAGAAAGTGTGTGCATCATGTTGTGGGAATTCTATGATCTTTTTTTTTGTTTGTTTTTAGAGAAAATAAATAAAAACATCTAACCATATTACAAACCCTGGGGCCTCTAACTCGGATAAACATGGTGTATCCCCTGCAGTCTGTCTGAACCAGTCAGAATTAAGACGCCAAGAAAAGAGTAATGTGTTTGATCCAGAACTGCAAAAGTTTGCTCGACTCCAATCAAAATCAATTTGTGAAATCACTTGTCATATTTATTATATAAAATGAAATTTAAAAAATAAGCAAACCATCTTCTTTAATATGGATATTATTTCTCAGCCTCTTGGGTATTCCTATCAAATACATATCCTGGAATGTATTTTTACATTCAGATTAAATATATAACAGCATACAGATTTTAAAGCCCCTGTCTTGCAGTACTCTGGTGGTGCCATTGTGTCTCACACTTCCAGTAACATGAATACTGTCCAGTCACCTGGCCCTGCTGTACTGACATACAGTGCAGACAGTAGCAATGTTTAACATTGCACCAGGACCTTACATATATGCCTTTTTATAATGCTGCAGGCACTGTTATAGGCACACTTGGGTTTTAAGGCAGTGGGGTGTGACATGTCCAGTGTCATACTGCATCTGACGTCCATAATCCTACCTGAGTTTGAATCATCTTGGGCTGCCTGTGGATGTATGGGCCACATATTTATCCTTGGTGTTCCAGTCACACCATATCCACCTCTAAAACTATGCTCTGGGTTCTGTTGCTCATTTTTCTCCAAATCTAGGGATTGTTTCTTTTAACTTCTCTTAATTTAAACCACTTGTCTTCCTTACATTTCCAACTGAACAGGCTAACTGACCACTGTCTCTGAAATTTCTCTGAAATATGCGCTTGGCTTGGTACAAAACACAGGAAGCTGGAGGAGGAATGCAAGGAATTGTTTAGATGAACCACACACCAGCATTGGTGGTGTTTGCTTCAAAGTCCTGTTTATTTAAAATGGCTGCCTTTTTTATACATAAAAATAGACAAGTGGCGTGTAATTTCTGTTTGCGGTACATGACCACAAGAGTTCCGCCCAGTGCGTTTTTAATAGACTGCCTTTCCTCTCAGATTGCTGGAAAATAACACACTGTGCTGTGCAAGCACTTGGAAATGTTGGCAGTGGGTCAAATCAGACCTACAAGATCAAAAATCCCTTTTAATTTTTGCTTTATGTGACCTTTACTGAGAAGAAACATCTTGTTATAAAAGCCAGATCTGCTCTTTAATTAGAGAGCACCATCTTTTTTTTGTGAGTATGGTAAACGGATTGAGCCATTCCAAGTCATCCACAAGAGGGCAATTCTGGCTATTAAGCTTTTTTTTTTTTTTTCCGCTGCTGCTGCTACTGCTAAACAGATGTGTATCAATACCCCAGAAACCTAAAAGTCACATAACCTAAATAGAGTCCATATTAGGTTAGAGGTCAATGTCACAGTCACCAAAACCTAGCATACAATGCTTTTATAACACTATAGCTAGGGCCAAAAGTTTTGCATCACCTAGAATTTTAGGATTGAGATCCTAACCCTAACCCTTATAATAAAAAACATAATTTAGATATTTTATTTAACATCATGAAATAAAAGAAGCTACAAAATGATATCGCAAAAGCCTACAGGAAGCCATCGTACAGTAGTCTCCTCGTATAGGAACACCTCCTAAGAGAACACTTTGCCTAAGGGAACATCCTTGTGGTGAAACAGATTTTTCCCATTGTAAATGCTCTGGCTAAAGGAACAGGAATTCCGCTGATAGAGATTCGTTCACAACGGATACATACTGTTTTGTAACCTGATTCGTCATTATCAAACATAAATTAAAATGGTTTA
Organism: Acipenser ruthenus; assembly: GCF_902713425.1. NCBI lineage: Eukaryota > Metazoa > Chordata > Actinopteri > Acipenseriformes > Acipenseridae > Acipenser > Acipenser ruthenus. The sequence continues at coordinate 17,987,016 of NC_081194.1, forward strand.
TTCAGTCTTTTCGCAAGTGTGTCTTGAGGCACGCTGATTGGTTTATATCATATCACTGCCTTGTTTTGTATTCTGATTTCCATGAGCGCTCCTCATCACTACAAAATGGCATGTAAGCAAACGGTGAAATGCGCCGCTGTTCCTCTTGCTATAAAAAGTTGAAAATTTTTCAAGCTCTTGAAAAAAACCTGAATCAGACACAAGTCAACAAGCATTTTGGTGCTTCCCGTTCTGGCGAGTTGCTTCACCATTCTGTTAAATAACGTGTATGTCTTGTAAATTGCTGCTGCATTTTTTTTTTTGTGTGTACGGGTGCTGTGTTAATTTGGACAGTTAGTTTATTAACATTAGTTTGTATGTTACTTTATTATTATTATTATTATTATTATTATTATTATTATTATTATCAACATACACTTGTCTATTGCTTTTCTTTTACTTATTCAGCTCATTGCATATGTTGATGCACAAGCGTCATGACAAGTAATACATATTTATTTATTCATATTGGTGTCTGGTGGCTAAAGCCGGCTTAGAGAACACTTCGGCTATAAGAACACTTTGCTTAATTCCAGAGGGGTGTTCTCTTAGCCGGAGACTATTGTAGTAGTACAGTATTTCATATTAGATTTCGAAATGTCACATTTTTTAATTTGCCAGTTTTTTGTATATGGAAAACTACAAAGCGGTATGCAATTCAATATGTTAACGTAACATCATTCAGCAGGCTTCATTCGACTTTATGAAGCAAAATTTGTTAATTCTATAGGGTGATGCCTATAGAAGGAGTCTATGTGGTCCAGTGGTTAAAGAAACGGGCTTGTAACCAGGAGGTCCATGGTTCAAATCCCGCCTCAGACAACTGACTCATTGTGTGACCCTGAGGAAGTCACTTAACCTCCTTGTGCTCCGTCTTTCGGGTGAGACGTAGTTGTAAGTGACTCTGCAGCTGATGCATAGTTCACACACCCTAGTCTCTGTAAGTCGCCTTGGATAAAGGCGTCTGCTAAATAAACAAATAATAATGCAAAACTTTTGGCCACAGCTGTACAAATAAGAAGTCACTAACTAAAATGGTCTCAGAGATTTGAATGTGGCTATGCAGAGGTGATTAATTACAGAGACTTAGTGTTTGTTTGTGAGTGCATTGATGCAATAACTGAATATCAAAAGGCTACATTTACACAAAACAAAAATACAACATAAGATACCAAATGACTGATAAGGCAAAAAAGTGACATTCATTTTCAAGTTTGCTGCAGTGCTGGTGGTTGTTGTTAGCAGAGACACTCGGATTCAGCTGCCAATAGTTGGCAATATTTCAAAACAAGATATAAACAACACAAAATGTAAGGACTCTCCCACACAGTTACAATAAGCTGTTATTTTCAAGTTCTCTAACATTAGCTGTTTTTTGGCAAAGTTCACCAGAGGGGGGAAAAAAAAAAAAACTGGGCTAGATCACACAATCATGCACATACAAAAAACATAATTTCATGGTTTCCCCAAATTAACAAAACACATCTAAACAAAAATATACCCTTCCCCCTCACCACAACCACCCCCAACATTTTATACCTTTAAAAAACTGTATGCATGAGGGATGAGAACACTGGAGTAATGCTGCAGGCAAATCTCTACTGAAGTACATGCTAGTCTGAACACTCACCAAGTCCACCCTTGCCACGTGCAGTCTTTTTATGACCGTGCCTTTAACAAACGACACTGGCTCATACAGGCAGTGCATGGTCATGTTCGAGTGAAACAAAAGACCAACATCTACCATTATTGCACCACTACATCCGTATATAGTAAGTACGTAATATTGCCATTCTTCAGCAGTCCTGATGCATACTGCTAGCACAATCTGAACAATCATTGAGCAATTTTAATTAATTGTTTAATAGTGATGCACATTGTGGTAGAAAACACAGATTCATTTACCTCTACATTGTGAGTAAAACCCTGTGACAAAATGAATTATTTATAATTCCAGAATAATCCTCGAACAAAATGAATTCAGCAACTTGCTCACTCGATATATGGTGTTCTACTGTTCTATACATACATTAATTTAAATTAATCATATCTTGTCAATCAACTGTGATTGTAGCTTTTACCAAATGTCTAGGAGGCTATTCTACATTTTCCTTGACTCAATCCTAAATGAAGCATGCTCTTGTATAGCATTCTGCTGTTTCAGAGACACCTGCCGAATTGTGTGTTTGTGTCTCAAATTTGGCAATTTCCCTGTAAGTTTCAGTTTCCAGTATATAATTTCTATGCACTATGAATACTATATCATGATGGACATTTTAAAGGAATCTTTAAAACATTTTAAAGCTTTAAAATGGTGCATGGTTTGGCTCTATTGCTTTCATCTCCACAACCTTATCATCTGATGATCCAATCCTACTTAACTATGATTCACATAAAGTATCTGGGCCAACAGCCCAGCAAATGGATCAGTGCTATGAAGTCTGGTATTAGTCCAGTCTATCTAACAGATGAGCACAATATAGTGCAACAGGAGTCCCACCAGGATCTATTGAAAAAGGCCTGCGGTCAAATTGGTACACAAATGAAATGTAGAGCAATAAAAAAGTAAGCTGCTGATTGACTTCATAGAAGGCTATACTTAATATGAGGCTCTGTCCAAAACTTGCACGCACACACACACACGCCACTAGAGTGGCTTTTTCTTATATGGAAGCCCTGATTTCATAGAGGTCTGAACATCAGTCACAAAGCACACAGGTCCAGAATCACACAATGCAGAGATCTGTTTGTTATGTAAAAGTTGGATGTCCATTTTATACATACCACAAGCTGGAAATCAACACTCTGGTAAAGTGTGCCAGCCTCAAACCACTGCATTTTCCTGTACTCTCACTGGCATTGACATGTGTAAATGACAAATCACCAGCCAAATTAGAACAGGATTTAATTAACAAACTAAATCCCAGATACAGCACAGAGCATGAACCAATAGCAAGTGTGGACTGTCCTGTTACAAACCTGTCAGGGTGTAAACATGCTCAAGAAAAACCACAACTAAAATCCCCTCTACATTCAATGAACTGGAAAGATTAAAAACACATAATGTTACCAACAGCTTGCCCTATGCCAGCCACAGTGTTGTCATACACCACAAACAGGAATACACATTTACTTTTAAAGCACATTTATATCAGTGGTTCTCAAACAATTTATTTTGATGGCCTCAGAGTGCGGACACCAACACTTAATTCTTTCTAAAAATACTAATACTAATACTGCCCTTCTAAAGTTTTTCATTTATTTCTATAATAAAACCAAACTGTTTCTCAACTCTGTACTGGATCTTAATTTTCAGGCACTTCTAATAATAAACTGGAGACACAAATCTGGTGTTTTGCTAGTTTTTTTGAAATGCTCTGACAACTGGTCAAACTTAATAGGTTAATCAATCCTATACATGTCCTCTTCCAATCACATGCTGCACAATTCCCAGCTAATTCTAACAAAGGTAAAGAGATTTGCAATGCTGTTATATCATAACATTTTATGTCAAACTGTAATATTCCAGAATAATAGGTTGTGAAGGCTTTACTTTCCCTCTCTGAATTAACAATAAAAGCAGAGGATGTCAAACAGTAGTTCAAGTTCTACATTTTTCTTGTGTGTATTCCAGGCTCAAACAGTACATAGCATTTACCATGCAAGTTGGACCAGTGTTTGGAAAGCGTGAAGCATTTTCAAGTGACGTACAGTACCTGCATATGTATCCCCCGATTCTGACTTGCTTGCCAAATCCCTAGAAGCACTTTGTTGATCCTGTTTTTTTTATGTTAATCCCACACATCACTTGCTATTTTTGAAACTGTTGCACAAATTCTGGCAAGGTGGTAAATCATTGCTAGGCAAAACACGTTGAGATAAGTATTTCTATTATCTATCAACTATGTAACTTATGGCTGACACTGACATGGAATTTTGCCTTTGAAATCATGTGCAGCATGTGGTCGAATATTCAGATTCCACACTGTGGCCGCACAAAATCCCACTGGTGGCCGCATTTGAGAAACTTTGATTTATATGTTTTTCATAATATTTTTTTGATTGAAAGACAAGAGTACATTTTCAAACAAAACCCCTAAAAATATGAATTATTAACCCTTTGATACTTAAGATCTGAAGAGGACTGTTTTCACAAGTTAGGAGTTTGAAGTCTGACACAAAAATTGGCAAAACATGAAGAAAACACATCACAAGAGATTTAAACTCTTACGGGAAATGCATGTTTGAGCATGGCCCTCCCAAACCCTGAAGACATTTTAGTTTTGCTTTTATGTTTGTAATACTTTACAGTTAGTTACTCTCACAAAAAGATGCATTGCATGATTGTAAACGCAAGAAGGCCCAAAGGTTTAACAGGTTTTGTTGTTTTTTACTACTGAGAATTGATCAGTTTTCTCTTTTTGATCACGTTCCAGGCATGTGATTTCTGTAAATCTTGATCACTGTTTCCATCAGATTTTTGGAGAAAACAAGTTTATAAGAAATCCTGTACGTATGGAATGCCGGGGTTAATTATGTTGGGTCAGGCACTCTGCCTTGTTTTAAAAATGACACTAACAAATCCCCGGTTATTCAGTTAGGTACATTTTTCTTGTACTTTCTGGCCAATTTTATATTAGCCCATGCTATATTATTTTTCCCTTGAAGGTATAAAAGTTAATTGATTTATTTTACACCAACATTTATTACTGATTAACACCTAAAGTGACCAAGTCTTGAATAAAGGCACTTGTATTTTACCTAAACCTTTCCCCACCATTTTAAGAGAATAGCTAAATTTCTGGTTATTGCTACACATCTCTCATTGTCTATGACTTTGATTGGAAAAGTCATCTGCTAATTAAATTAGGTATATACAGCAATGTCAACCAGCAGCTTGAGCAACCAATGAAAAATGTAAATAATGAGAAAACCGATGACTAGACAGGAATTCACTCTCACACAAAATAAACAATTGTAGATATAATAAGTGTGATTTCATTTACTATGCTAGGTGGTGGTATTCTGTTATATGTGTTTTTTAATCAATCACATTCCCTCAGTTATTTTTCCGGCAAACACAGAAGCAACCGACGATGAACTGACAGGAGAGAATAACCGTAATTGAATTGAGTAAAGCACATAGTGAATAGTCCCTTTACAAGTTAAATAAAAATAAAATAAATGTTAAGAGTAGTAAATCCTATCTTTTTGATACTCAAGGAGGATGTACTTAGTTCATTCAGTGGTTAAGGTAACTTTAAGCCTACAATGAATAGGAAATAGTCACCAACTACCCAAATTACTTAAAATAGTCATTTTCACAGAACAATTCTGTTTTAATGATAAATTGAACCTGCATCATACTTTCTTTTACTACATGTTAGGAGCATACTAAACATTTTTTTCCACTGCATACATGTCTTTGCAGTTTTTATTCGCTTCACTGCTGTAATCCCATTGCAGACCAAGTCGTCTGACCTTTTTCCCCCTTTCCATTAAATCAGGTCAAATCCGACACACAACCTCCCCATTAAAGAAAATCCTGTAAATTCCTCAGATGCTTTCAGGTAAAAAGGTTAATGTTGCTTGTTAAGTTTCGACATGTCCAAGACCACAGTGAAATATTCTTTTTAAACACAATAAAAAACAGACTTGGGAAAGCACTGGGCTCAAAAATGTATTGCTTTGATGCCAAGGTCATCCTAATCTTGAACTGCTATTACAGCACATTGTTCTAAGACAGTATTTTGTTTCCTAACAAGCAACTAGTGGTAAAACAACATTGGCAGGGGTGCTGAATTAGATTTGCCTGCTGTGTATTTAAATATGCTATTTTGAATCCGCACAGCAAATACAATTACCAGAATGGGAAAACTGTACACTGAAGTCTGCAAATAGCACTTCTTTAACTATTTACACTTTGAACTATAGTGTATATTTCTTATTCTTTTGCAGTAATATCCTTTTGATAAAATACAGTATAATACAGCATCTAATACAGACTGTGTATAGTATTTGTGTGCATGTGTAAAAAGCCTTTATTCAGAGCTATTCACAGTCCTTTATAACAATAGTGTTTCATTTTAATTGTTTTTTTGACAGCATTCTGTAATATTTATTTTTGTTCTGGTACTTCACAGGCGAGGGCCAATCACAATGTTGGCAAGCACATTAAAAGTGGCCTCTTTGAATCTCTGAAAGCACACCTAAATCCTGACCTGAACTCCCGCAGGCCCCTTTCAAGACTTCCAAGCCTGCAGAGCAGTACTGACTTATGTAGTGGTAAATGTGGACTAAGGTTTAAACTACCAAACTTCACTTTCGTTGGGGCCCGAGTGGGACAGATGCAGTTTAACAGCATACTGGGGACATATACTGAAGTAATCTAGTATGTAAGCTTGCTTGCTTATCTTATGGTTACGGTCTATGGTAGATCTCCATCCAACCCTGTTCCTACACACAGCATAGAACCCACTGAACACACTGAATAGCTGTGCCAGTCTCCATTGGGATTTTTAGGGTTTCTGTACACATCCAGCTTTTAACCCCCATGACAACTTGACCATGTAATGCATACTCTATGCCAAACACTACCCTGTTGTAGTTTCATAGCAAAACTTCTGCACTCAATCGTAAATTATAAGGAACATTTATAAGGAAGTAGATCATCAGTGTGATGTAGAGCACCCTTTTGTCCTGCTAACTTCTTCATAATTATTACCATTCGGTCGGTTTTTCAGTCACCCACGAGTTACCTAGTTATATAGTTAAAAGTGAAAACTGGGTGGTATTAAAATATTTTATTACTACTGTGAGATAGCGGGTTGTGAGAGACAGCAGGGAGGGGGTTAAAGCCTCCCTGAAGAGAGAAATGCACCTTTTGTATTGTTTTGCTTTTTCAGTTAATTGTTTTGTTAATTGTTTTATGTATTATCCCCTGCACCCGGGGGTGATTAAAAATTAGAACCGGGTGCAGGGTATTTAAGATGTGCAGCCAGGCTGCACGGGGCTGCTGAGTAGAAGGAGGCAGAAGGAAGGTGCTCTGCTTCCGAGCAGTCCTGAGAGTAAGTGCTTTGTTAAGCGTGTTAGTGTTTGTTCTGTGGTGACAGGTAAACGGCATAGCCGTCCTGCAAGTTAGTCAGGGAAATTACCTGTATAGTAAGTGCTCCAAAACGGAGTTAGGTTTTGTTTTGTATTTTATTTATTTTTGTGTTTATTAAAAGTAGCGCGTCAGCGCGGAAAAACTCCACTTCATTGTTCTGGGCCGTAATTTTAAAGGGGCACGAACCCGAGTGAGTACAGCTGGTTCACACTACCCATTTGTCTTGTCAATTTCTCTGGACCAAAAGCTACAGAGAAATTTTAAAGAAGCACCCAAAACAGAGAATAACATTTTCCTTGGCTCTCTTCTAGTTTCAGCTATCGTATTTAAACAGCCCAATAATTTCTAAAGTAAAGCTAAGTTGCAGGTTCCCTAAGGGGTTTAGAATTTTTCAGGCCGTGCAGAGCTGCTTAAGGGAAATCGCTGCTGCTCCACAACTTAGCAGAGGCTAAATCCAGAAGCATTAGCAATCTATATCTGTCCCTTCAACTCCAGATGCTCTGCAAAATGCAGAAAGTCTGCTTAAAATCAACAAACCCCTGAGGCCTTATCTCAGATCAAAAGCGGTTGAGTGTTTAAACAAATGAAGACCTTTGCGTTAGTTTTCACTTAATAACATTAATTGTAATGCCTCCCAAACAGCCCCTCCTAGGAAAAATACAGGGGCAGCAGCCCACTGGCAGCTCAACCACCCACATCATAGGCGCAACCACCCTGAATGACACACATTAAAGAGACCTCAATGAGTGATTGTAAGCACTTTGGCAGCCCAGATAACAGTCTTTCGCAAATTACAAAGCTTTATTTTATTTTTTTACAGCTGGTGTAAACTTACCAAAATGCTGAACATCTATGTATGTACAAGAAAGAAACTAAAACAATCTGGCCACCCATCCTTCAAATTGTACCTAAAATACTGCCAGTACCATAAAAAAAAAAATATTTACAACACAACAGTACATTAAAAAAAGTTTTAAAAAAATGTTTGACACAAGTCAAAATGTGCAGGGCATGTCCGTTGTAGAGCATCACTGGTTCAACACAATGGTTTGTAGGACACTTTTCTGCAACCTACACAATATAAAAACTCTGTATTGCCTGTGTGTATGCATTACAATAATAACCAATAGTAACTGTAAAACAATCTTTTTGCAAATGAAGAACAAACCATAGAGAATATAGCACATTGCTTTGATTTAGGTCAGAAATGATAACCATCTAGGGCTAATTAAGTTGGAAAATGTGTTTTCAAAAAATATCAGTCAATGCTGCTGTACTTAGATAAACCTAATTACAGAAAGTGCGTAGTTCATAATACATTAGAAATATGTATCACAACGTGTTTACCACTTTGTCAGAATTTGCACAACAGTTTCTAAAATGGCAAGAGAAGCAGCAGCTTCATCTCCTGTGTGGGATTAATATATTTTTAAAAAAAGAAGCTCTACACAGCTGTTTCGGACCCCCTATATTGAGTTTTTGGCAGCAAGAAGAAAAAAGTCCAGATAAGAATGTGCACAGCAGTGGTGCTGGAACAGTCTTTATAGTGGGGATGCTGAGCGCCATTGAACAAAACTGTAACCCTAGCACGTCCCGAATGTCACTGTGTATGCATGTTTTACTTCTGCTCCACATGGCGTGTCCATTTACTATGTTCATAATTTTTTATTTATTTAGTTGAAATCAAGATCTAATTTCCTAGAAATATGAATTACCGAAACAGCTGCAAAATCAGTTCTCTGTGTCTGAGTAATTTCCCTGACTAACTTGCTGATAATAAAAAATAAAAAAAAACCTACTTATCAGGTAGTTGTCCAGGTCAGGAAAACAATTATATGATATGTAGAATTAAGGCAAAGTTTTTGCATTATAAAATGTTATAAGCTTTGTTCAAATCCTAAAGAGAATACAATAAGAGACAAAGCAGACACTTTTTTGTAATATAATACATGCTTTAGTATTCTTCTTGTTGTATGCATGTACTATACAAAAAATGCTGCTTTGAATGAATCTGGATTGTATACAAGATTCTAGCTTTCAAGTGCAGGGTGGTTCTAGGATTTCAGCCCAACAGGTCTGATATAATAACACTTCTCAATGAGACAACTCAATCTTGAACGATTAACAGCTAAGAAGCTGGAATTAACAACACTACAGCTGCATTTCTCTATCCTGAAGACTCCTTGAGTTATGTATTCCTGGCTATCAGATCCCTGCATTCCTATCAATACAGTATTCAACGCTTCCTGTCATTTGATATTGATATACAGTGTAGTTTGTGGTGACAATTTGCCATTAGGTGTTTCTTTTGTTATCGGTAGCCTAAGAAAGATATTATCAATACCAGTTACGGGTGTCACTGTAAGCCACAAAAAACTAAGTTATATAAGATTTTTTTTTTTACTATTCCTGGACCTTTGATTTGTCCTCTTCCAGAAAACACAGTTTTCAATAAAACACATCAGGAAACAAGCCAAGGAATGCGGCCTGTAGCTCAAAAGTACATTTAGGGAGTCTCGCAGTGCTTTTTTTTTGGGGGGGGGGGAAAGGTTGCATTAACAGCATTTTAAAGAAAGTCATATACTGAAAATTACTACAGTGCTAACACAGACAAAATCTGTCATAGAGGACCACTTTTACACTGACAAACAGAGGTGACAGCAGCAAGTCAAGGACAGCTGTTGTCCATAGAAGGGTGTTTGGGACTCAGTTGGGTTGGCAAACACGCAATGTCTGCTGCCTAGACCTGTTCACTGCCTGCACTGTCCCAGATTGTAAAGTCACTGACTGTTTGCTTCTGCAGTAGCACAGACACTTAGCAAATACTACCCATGAATTCACAAAGAACACTGAAACTACAACCACACTGATGTATTGCCCTTAAGTTTTGGGGTTCATTTTGCCAAAAATGCTGCTTTTAATCATTTTTACTGGAACACCCAAAAAAGGTATTTTCCATTACTAATTACCAACGCTACTCGTATTACATGCTGTGAATGACAAGCTTCTTTAGGCACCAATACCTACCGAAGCGGCCATGAAAAGGTTCAGCAGCTTAAGCGCTCTTTGTCTACAGAGAGTTTCTAATTAATAGATGGTTATTGCATCTTTAAGAGAAAAATAATGTGTATGGTTGTTAACCAACTGATCATTTTGAGACCCTTTACAAGATTTAAAGGAGTTTGTATCAAAAATGATGCTACAGCAGCTTCTACTTATTATATTTAGTTTTCATTAGAGACGTAAGTTTTTCAGAGCTCTATGTTACACTATATGTTATATTTTGCAAAAAAACTAAAAAGTGTTTTTTGGAGCATAGGTGAATAATTGCCAACTCTGTATCAAGTGACCTGAATCTGACACTAAAAGCTTCCAAATAACATACTTCTAACATTTTACGTGGCTGGTGCTGCAATAACTTCAGGAGCTGTGGCATTATTACAAATGAGGACTTTGTGCAATTCACTATAGCACAAATCAAATGCATAAGGTTACCAAATATATACATCATAAGTGCTCAAGTTTTCACTCCAATTAATAAGTGTCAGTCAAATCAGTCAATTTGTTTTTGCATTTTTAATGCTTTAAAAATGTCACTATAAACAAGTGTCAGTCACTGCATGATTTGCTGAGGAAAACAGTTTTTTTTTACCATGTGCACTCTACAGTGATACACTATTATTTTCCTCAAATGTATGACTTTTGCTCCTCACCCCCACCCCCAATTTAGCAACATCCACATGTTTTTGTGGAAAATAACCTTACAGGGCTGATGAATTTGAAAGAAAAAAAAAAAGATCCGGCAATGCATTTCAATATGTGACATCTTTCAGGCAGCCTATGACTGGGCTGTCTGTGCTCAGTAAGATGAATTACAACCTTTCAAAATTGTGACACAAAATATTGTAACATCAAAGATGTGGTCAAGACTTCATTGTCTTAATAGATTTGCCAGACCTCAACTGAAGTAAGTGAGCCTGCGGACTGAAGAGGAATTAATCTCACTCTGGAGATGGGATACCCTTAACAGATCCTGTAGAATAAAGCTTTGCTGTAAACCATTCGGGTTCTTCTGGTTGCAGACAGTCTTGACTGTTTGTGAACAAGGCACTCAAGATCTGAGAAGAGGGTGTTTAAAAGGAATACATTCTCTCACAGACCTTTCTGAGACTTTGAGCTTTTCACTTCTGCAGACAGAACTACAATTACTCTGTGACCCAGGTGTATAATAACTTAATTCTTATCAATTCCTTTAGAAAACAGTATTTCAGTCACTGCCAAAAATGTGAGCTCTATACATTGCATGCATTACATGAGGGCACAGATGTACAACTCTGCAGAAAAAAAGATGTGGATTTAATGAATACAGCACTAGTACCCTTAAGGCCCAGACTGCTCATAACATTCCCTCCAATTCTCTCTTCTCAGCAGTAGCACAACTGTGTATGAATGATGTTGCGGCCCTACAGTTTTAAAAAAAATAATAATTTTAGTGTTGGTTGTTGGGTTTTTTTTTCGGGACACACAGTTAAATAGAGCTTGAAAATGTACCACTTCAAATTGCCACTACCAGGGGCGACAGGGGCAGGATCATGCACACTGTATTTGACTCACAAAATTACAATCCAGAATTAAAGGGGAGAGGAATCTTCCATTCCTTCAACTAAAACTACTTTTCGAGGAAATTAAACAACCTGACAAACACAGCCTACTTTCTCACACAGTAAAGATCGATGTATTAACCTTGTTGCTGTGGTTTTAATCGCAATCCAGACTCAGTATCAGGATTACTTGATCTATGGAGAGTGACACACTGGAAGTATGTAAGTAGGCAATTCTGAAGGCACGTGTTACGATTTTTTCAAAACAGCTCCTTTTAATATTTTTTTTATATACATCAAGGATTTAAAAAAAAAAACACGATTTTAAATATTTCTAGTTTCTATAGATCTGTCTATTGATGGATAAGGTCTCTTAATTTAACAATGAAGTTACCTAGACTGTCATATTGTTGTAACACTCAAAATAAGAGCACTGATCCACAGGTCTCAAATCTTATACCGCTCATTGTAGCCTAATAATGTTACAGTTTTTAGAATGGACTTCCTTGACACCAAATAAAAAATGTAGCAGAAACAAAATGCTTTAAAACACAACAACCAATTAGCATTTTGTCATCAAATCCTTGTAAAATAGATGACCAAATGTAAGACTTGCTGTGTTGGTCCTTTACGTTATAACGAATCGTCTGTTTGGTAGCTTTTTTTATACTCTGTGTGTGTGTGTGTGTGTGTTTTCTTGTTATTGAAAAAGAAGCTTTACTACTGCAGCTACACTTTTTTACACTTTCACATAAATCTTAACACAACTTTTTACAGCTAAAAAAAAACCCCTTAAAACATAAAATAACAAAAGTTTCTTCCAAAACCGCACTTCAAAAGGGAAAGTAAAATTGCACAGTATTTCATAATGCATACTTGCCACTAGTTCTAAATAATATTCGCATATGTAGTTTTACCCAAACGGTACACATAATTGATGCCTTTTAAAATGGCCCTCTGTTCAAATATGCTGCTTCAAAGTGCCCTTGATGTATTAGTTCTGAATGTATCAGTTCCCTAGGTTATTACGTCTAGGTAAATTATCGGTCTGAGATTGTTTTTATTTTAGAGTCAGGCCCTTGAACGAGGGAAATTACTATTTTGCCTAGCAGGTAAAGTAACGTTAAACTGCAAGCCTGTTACACGTCTCCAACTTAATGAAGACAAGCTGTACACACGCTGTCACTGCAGTGAAATCGACAAAAAAAGTCTACTGTCTGTTTGCAAAATATAACCAAAATAGCTGAACTGAAAAACCAAAATGCAGTTCTTACCGAGGTACTGTCGGATTTCCAGAAGGATTTTAGGGGGTCCGCCGTTCAACTGATAGAAAAGGGAACCCAAACAGAAGAGGAATAGGGTAGCCATGCAGAAGCCATAATTGCGCGGTGAGGATCTTATTAAAAAGACAGAAAGACAGCTGTTCCTATTGTTTTTCTTATCTCTGATGTGATTTGGGGTTTGACTTTTGTAGCGGTTACTGTTGTAATTCTTCATCATCTCCTCCTCACACACACACAGTCGCCGGGAACGGTCACCCATCCGCCTCTGGAAAGTGAAACTTTTTTACTGATCATTTGAAAATAAAAACAGCAGTTTTAATTTGTGCGGCTGTAGATTTTCTTTATTTCGTTCTTTCTTTCCTTCCTTCTCACTCACTCGCTTTCTGCCTTTCCCTCTTGTGACTGGAGTATTTCTGCATGTGAAGTAAGGAAACCATCCTACACTGACTTATAGTTCAGAAGCGGTGTCATATTACTCGAACATGCAAGGAGGAAAAAAAAAAAAATCTAGCGGCATTCTTGGTTTCCTGCAACAGCGACACCTTGGGGCAAAAGTAAATTAAATAACGAGAGATACTCTAAATACAGAACGTTTTTCAAAAATACAGATTAACCATATATTTAAAATACATCGAAAGAAACACATGTATGTCCAAATAGACCAAAATTGAATATATTATCTTTATAGGTTTATTGACCCATGATTTTTGTTATTTATCATAATTGCGTAGTCGTTCTAAACTCGTGGATAATTGGCATGCTTAATAAAGTCACAAGAATTGGGGCAGCCACTCAGCAAGACTGAGCAAGTTGGAAATGCAGCAATGCCAGTACAGAAATGACTACTAGTTGTCAACTTTTCATAGCAATGGGGCTGATTTTCAAAGCCTGGCACTCCAAAAGGTGAATTACTGTGTTTGTTTTTTTTAAAAGAAGAAAAAAACTAAATCAATTTGTTTCTGAACTGTGAGTATATCGCATCAGAAAATGAACGTGCTACTGAAAAACAGATTGCTAAACTAGTTTGACAAACAGCCAGCTTCCATTATTCACTAAAATACAAAAAACTAAGGACCATTAATATATAAATCGGTTGCCATTTAAATACTAGCCTGTAAAAGCATGGAAAGTGGGAGCATTTTCATTTTCATAAAGGTACAAACTGACGATATCACAATATTATGAACCAATACTGTCCTGGTTATTCATTATCAGCACTGCTACAGTATCAGGACCACTGTGTAACATCTGTTCCAAATCTATTGTGGTGCCTTTCCTGGTTTTGCTGTGGTGTGCTTACGATTGAGAGTAATATACTAGTATTATAATGACATTCTAATTGATGTTTGTTTCTGTAAAGAGATTTAACACTTGGCAAAGCTATTTTGAGAACGCTGGCTGCCCCAAGGCCAGTATGCAAATGAGGGAGTGGGAGGGAGAATTATGGAAGCATTTGAGGGTGTCCAGAACATTTTTGGGGGGTGCGAGAATCATGTTGCACAGGTTTGCTATTGGGCTGGGCACTGTGTGTGTTCAGCTGGGGTTTTATTACTGCATGGGGGAATGCCCCTGGAGCACCATGTGTGAAGCATGGCTCTGTGCATGTTTACTGTATCCTGACCCTGAACATGCTACAATATCATAGTCACTCATTTCCAAACAAGAAAAGTAATTCATAAACATAAGAATGCATTAGGAAAAGTTTCAGGTTATAGAGATTAGTATGGTAATAATAAAAAATAAATAAATAAATAAATCCTAACTCTCCCGTTTCCTGCAATAAGTATGAAGTACTGAGGTTATGACAGTTGTAGTCCAGCTGTACTCACTATCAGAGTAAAAAAAAAATAAAATACCTGGTCAAAACCTAATCAATAAGCACCAGCTAAATCAAACACTATTTTTATATTGAGCTCCAAACTGACTGCAAATATAGTACAGCTGAATACAGAACTAGAGGCAGGCCACTGTGGGGTCCACACACTGGCAACTGGAGGAATGGATAATTGTGTACTTTTGGAGAAAGGTGCTTTAAGAACATTAAAAGAATAATGTGGTGGATAACTGAAAAAAAACTTTTCATTTTCACCTTTGTCAGAAAAGCAATTGCCTGAGGCAGTGACCAATGCCGGCTGTGCTGCAGACCAATCGATTATAGTCAGTTTGAAGCTATTGCTAGAGGGAACCCCCACATAAAAAAAAAACTAACACACCACCTAAAAACACTGTAGTTTTCTATAATATACTATAGAATGTGCTGCAGTATACAGCCGCAGTACAAATAAAAACAGATTAATGTAGCACCAAATGAATACCTGAAAAACATGGATTCAGCAATAAAGAGAGAATGATAACAGAGCAAGTTGACTTGAAACATGAGGTGCAGTATGAGTTAATAGACTTGGTTTTAATATTAGACTTTTCAAAGGGTAATGTTGCTTTTGCTTTAATAATAATTCTGACTTGATGCAATCAGTTGCCTTGCATTCTGTTATAAAGCTGCATAGGCCAAAGGACTTTCACTACAAGTAAGGTGTCCTAAATGGGGACTATTTTTTGGGCTGTGGGGTTAGCCTCAAACAAGTTTCGTTTAACTTGGCTTATTTGTCCTTAGCTGAAAAAAGGTTTTTTTTTGTTCTTTTTTTTACTTCAAGGGACACTACAGCACCTCACGTCATCCCCCGAGAAATGCCCTGAAGGAACATTTATCAGTTAAAGATGCTCATTACTTGTAATTGTATATACTTCACTGGCCAGTAAAGGTCTTGGCAGAAAAGGGACAGTGGGGGTTCTGAGAAGTGGCAAGTAAATTAAGTTGCTACTTTCTACTCTTTCATCTCTCTCCCTCCCACATTATTTGGCCCTGATGTGTAGATAAGGCCATCATAACTCAACACCTAATTAAAATAAATTGTTCCGAAAAACCACCTTCAGTGCAATGAAAGCTTGGCTTCTCAAGACAGAGGTCAGTTGCTGGCAGATAAAAACACAGTGAGACAGACTGGAATGAGATACAATCATTGATTTGCTAAAGTGATCTCATGTTCAGTTTTGAAAGAAATACCTGTTGTACGATGGTGCCTTACCCATCGCTTTCAGTACAGAGGCTCTAATCTGGATGCAAATGAATACATTTCTCAATACCCTTTGCACTCAGCTGTTTGAACCAGGGTGTTTTGTTTTATCAACATTTTTCTCTACCTGGGACTAACAGGAAATTCATATTATAATAAGTAATTTACATAACAGACTGCTAAATTTGTCTGGGACCCTGTAGAAAATTCATACTATCAGGAAATATCGCCTAATCTGAGTTTGTTTTAATGAGAATTTACTGTATCTGGTACCATAGTAAATTAACGAAGATTCTGTTTTAACGGCCTACTTTCAAGTCTTGCTCTTAGTGAAATTGTCACCACATCTTCAATGTTTTTTTCAGTCATAAACATGCTTTGCAGCCAGTGAGATGCTTTGACCCAGTTTAGGTGAAATGAGCTAGGAAGTGAAACAGTTACTGACTCAGAAAAACACAAACAGAACTTAACCTAGTTTGGAACCAGATACCATTAATAAAAAGAAAATACATGTGTGTCTATCAAAGATCCAGGCATGAAATCCTTACAGCAGAAGAAAGTAGATGGATGATAAAATGTATGGGTTGTATGTGTGTATATAAAGACAGACATGAGGAGGAGCATTTCTCATGCTGTGCTTTATCATTGTATCTTGTAACTTTTGCTTCAAACTATTTTCAGGCAGACTAAAGAAATCGACAGTGAAAAACTGTACCTCAGTTGTATTTCTATACAAAACACATAATTAGACACTAAATGTAGTTTTATTTCCAAATGACACAGGATGATCGCTCTGATGACAAAACAAAGCCAATCCATGTCTACAGGTAGTGTTGTGAAGTCTTGCCAATCTTTATATATGTGCACGTTAACTTTTCTAAATGTGTGGAGTCTAATACTGTCTCAACTCTCTCAGTGTCTTGACACTTCAGTCTTCTCAACAAGGAGGGCTTGTTCTGGTTAAAAAGACTTCTATGGGGGAAATGTTATTAACAATTAGAATAGAAAAAAGGATTTGTGAGAGGAACCTAAAAAACACCCCATCATTAACACATATATTAAACAAAATAATAGTAGTGTGATGTTCTCTAATTGTTTAAAGGTGGAAAAACAGCAGACATAAATGGAAAATGACAATTAAAGATTAATTAAATGCGTAAAATAATAGCAGCTAGACCAAGCTACGCAATAGGCTATTAAATTTTATATTAAACCACCCACGTTTTGATTAGGCCTTAAATTTAGGATAACTGTCCCTTTAAAATGTTGCACTGCCCAACGCAGTCCCATATTTATTTATTCCGAGCGTGAATAGGTATTATTAGCAAAACTGTTTAAAACAGATCAGGAAAACGTATTATACTTCAGAATGACAAATAGTTATTTACTTTTTTTTTGTTTCAATACACAGGAGAAATCTTTATGGACAATTATTTGCTAGCTTAAACAGCATAAAATAACATATATATTTTACATTACATACTGCAGCCTTCCACTAAAGCAGTTTGCAAGAATGCATTTCTACTGATATAGTACTACAGCTAATAATTACATTTTATATGAAAAGCAAAAGGCAAAAAATAAGTTATTTAAATATCAATTTAATATACAGAATGTGCAACATTTGTTAGTTATTACATAAATGTATTAGGGCTTAACAAGGCTTGTAACAGTTACTTGGAAATACAAGTTTACTGGAACAGAGTATTATTAGAAAGTCATTCCATTACATTTGCACAGCATACTTGGTATTCCAAACCAGGTAAATGGCTCTTTAGCAAGAGAAGTAGGTAAAATTCTCTAAATAAACCTGAAATATGACATGGAACAATCTTTTAACATATGGTACATTACACTATGTTCATTCACCCTTGAATGATGCTATTGTTTTAATTTTGGATGGGATTGGTTGAATTTATTTGTAACTGCCCTTTGTTTGCATTTATAGAGTAGAACATATTTTAAAAAGTGCTCTTTAACAATAACCATTTAGAAAGAAATAAGAGGAACGGGCTTGTGGTGTTACTAGCTGCAGGAAGAGGATCACTCTCACTATTCCAGTCACAAGTTTTAAAAGGTGATCTTAAAACTGGTGCTGGGAAGGAAAGCAAGAAATCAAAGGGAAAGCTCATTTCCTAAAACTTTTGCTAGTTTAAAAAGATCTGAAGTTTGAACTTTTTTGTTTGCTTTTTGTTTGTTTTTGCCCAGCTTTTGACACAAATGTGGTGTCATTTCAGATCTCAATCAAGATGTCAAAGGAGTTGTATTTCTTGGCAATGGCAGTTAAACCCTTTGTTTTAAGATACATTGAGGTAACACACACTGGCTAAGTCAGCAAACACCACTCAGTTAACGGCACTGTTAGGCTACAGTCACGCCTCACAGAAGATAAGTGTTCTACCGGATGTCTTCATATTAATTATCTACAGTTACAATATCTAAAGCATCTGTGGTATTTGTCTTAATTAATTGAAATGTAGGTATTACATATATATATATATATACATATATTATTACCCTTATGATACCTAAACAAGTTTCAGTTTCTTAAGCAGTTTTAAAATGTCATTTTAATTACCCCCTTTTTTAATGATGTTTCAAAATACTTTGAGTAGTTTTAGGTTCTGTTGCTCCAATATTGAGTTCTTATTTTTTTTTAATATCTGTCTTTACCTAGAATTGAGATGGCCTGGAGATAAACTGCCAACACTGAACAGACTCCTTTATTATATTGAAATAACATGGCAATAAAACATTTCAAAACAGGCAAACATTATAAATAAGTAAAAGGACTGTTAAAAAAAAGACTATTGAAGCTGTTAAAATGAAGTTCCCACAGATGATTCGTGTCTCCAGGAGGGCTGGTGTTTTAAGCTCCTTAAATTTGAACTATGTGCCACTGCTTTTAGAATTTGTGTTATATTGCACCAGTTATAATGAAAGCTGATTGTGAGGTAACTGCATGGCCGCCATCTTGTTAGAACATCCTTGAAAATTAGATGTATATTCCACTGTTCATATCCTGGTAATACTGGGTGGCAGTTCACTGGCACAATGTATAATACAACATTTTACACTTTACATTGGGTTATTATCCACAGACCACAAACACGCTTCTAGAAGCATCTTTTGGAATTCCCTAAATGGAAATTTATGGTAAATCTGAACAACATAGTCTTTGAAATAGTGACTTGCTTAAAAGACACTTTTTCTTTTTTTTTTTTTTTTTGGGGGGGGGGGGGGGGGGGGGGGCAATACAATTTCAGTTGAACTACAGGGTTTCAACTTTCCCTAAACACTTCAAGTTTTTACTCTTCTGTAATAATCCTGTAAACATTGGCCTAAATTATTCCGAAAAATATGCAAATCCAGTTTACTGTCTTCAATTAAAACTGAAAAGAATAATATCATTATTCACACTTACCCCTGTCGTTTCCTCTATAATGCCCATCATATTTTGTAAATCTTGGCCAGTATAGAAAGTCATGTCTAACAAATGTACTTATTGATGCAGTTCTATAGTAAACTACTTTAATATCCACAGCACCAAGCTTACATGTTATTAATTCTGTAGAATTAAATGAGTTCTCCAAGCCTTGGAAACCTTGTTGGATTTGCCATGTCTGAACGCACAGCTTCACTGTAGAACACTGACTATATGAATATCAGAATAAAATTATTATACATACATAGCAAAACAGATACATCACAAATAGCTCCTATATTGAAAACAATCTTGGAGAAGTAGATGGATTTTGCAGTACATTCTGATAATTAAAACAGCTGGTTACATGTGTATATATTCACTAAACTGATTTTACATATTTGTTTGTAAGGCAAAGTAAAAATGCATTGTATATAGCAAGACAATATACTTGATTCCTTGCAGACACAGGATAATTACTACGGTATCAACAGCGTTGTTTAACTAGCTGGAACTACAAAAGTTGTAAATGAAGTAGGAATGAAGAAAAAGCTTCTTTGACCTAGCTAACACCTCTTGTTGCTTACTAGTGCTACAACAAGCAAGAGACCCAAATGAAGTACTTTTATTCACCCACAAGGCAGTTCAATCAGTCTTTACAAGGCCTCCCATGTTTATACTTGGCAGTCAGGTGTTGCAGTAAACACCAGAAAAGAAAACTAAACAAGAAACAATAGCTGAAGTCCCTGTTTTTTCGTTATAACTGAGCATCGTCAGGTTGCACCAGCTTAGCCCCTGCTAACAGCCTGTTTACATGCCGCTCCTCCTTGACGCCAGCTTCCTGGAAATGAGTCTCTGTCAGGGAGGCTATTTGGTTCAGCGTGTCATATCCTGCTGCTGTGAACAAGTTTAGGTACATGGGCAGTCCGATAGAAACCAACCAATCAGAGACTGAGTTGAGATGTCCTGGAGACACAGGCTTCCGGCAGATTTCAGTTAGACCTCCAGAGGGGATCTAAACATGGAAGGGAAAGGCAGTGCTGTTATAAAAAGGTAGAAAAGTGTTGCAAGAAGCTGTATTCTGAATTCTATCAATTAGCTGAAAACAAAAGATGTAAACTACTTCAGTGCATGCGTTTAAGCAATAACATACTTACAGACATGTTTTCAACCATGTTTTAAAGGGTCTCAGCTGAAAATGAGACTTGAGCTGACTTTATAAGCATGACTAAGGTACAGTACCCCCCTTCAAATTGCATTCCCATTAAGCTTGTCAATTCACTGGTTTTTCTTTTTTTTTTTTTTTTTATAGATACTGATGGTTTGTTTCTGAAAAAAACACCCACTGTTCTGGCAAAGCTCTGTCCACCTTAGAGGGATACCAGTAGTTCTCACATACTGGCAGATAATTAGTTCAATAAACCCTTCACTTTCAGCAAAACTGAGCATCTTATTTGAATGTTTCCACTTATACATCTTTCAATATGTCTTTTCACACACACACACACATATATATATATATATATATATATATATATATATATATACAGACGTGCTCAAATTTGTTGGCACCCCTCCACAAAAAACGAAGAATGCACAATTTTCTCTGAAATAACTTGAAACTGACAAAAGTAATTGGCATCCACCATTGTTTATTCCATATTTAATATAAATCAGACTTTGCTTTTGATTTTTTATTCAACATAATATTTTAAATAATAAAACAAATGAAAATGGCATGGACAAAAATGATGGGACCGCTAACCTAATATTTTGTTGCACAACCTTTAGAGGCAATCACTGCAATCAAATGTTTTATGTAGCTCTCAATGAGACTTCTGCACCTGTTAACAGGTAGTTTGGCCCACTCTTCCTGAGCAAACTGCTCCAGCTGTCTCAGGTTTGATGGGTGCCTTCTCCAGACTGCAAGTTTCAGCTCTTTCCATAGATGTTCGATAGGATTCAGATCAGGACTCCTAGAAGGCCACTTCAGAATAGTCCAATGTTTTGTTCTTATCCATTCTTGGGTGCTTTTAGCTGTGTGTTTTGGGTCATTATCCTGTTGGAGGACCCATGACCTGCGACTGAGACAGAGCTTTCTGACACTGGGCAGTATGTTTCGCTCCAGAATGCCTTGATAGTCTTGAGATTTCATTGTGCGCTGCACAGATTCAAGGCACCCTGTGCCAGGCGCAGCAAAGCAGCCCCAAAACATAACCGAGCCTCCTCCATGTTTCACTGTAGGTATGGTGTTCTTTTCTTTGAAAGCTTCATTTTTTCGTCTGTGAACATAGAGCTGATGTGACTTGCCAAAAAGCTCCAGTTTTGACTCATCTGTCTAAAGGACATTTTCCCAGAAGGATTGTGGCTTGTCAATATGCATTTTAGCAAATTCCAGTCTGGCTTTTTTATGTTTTTCTGTCAAAAGTGGAGTCCTCCTGGGTCTTCTTCCATGGAGCCCACTTTCGCTCAAAAAGCGGCGGATGGTGCGATCAGAAACTGACGTACCTTCACCTTGGAGTTCAGCTTGTATCTCTTTGGCAGTTATCCTTGGTTCTTTTTCTACCATTCGCACTATCCTTCTGTTCAATCTGGGGTCGATTTTCCTCTTGCGGCTGCGCCCAGGGAGGTTGGCTACAGTTCCATGGACCTTAAACTTCTTAATAATATTTGCAACTGTTGTCACAGGAACATCAAGCTGCTTGGAGATGGTCTTGTAGCCTTTACCTTTACCATGCTTGTCTATAATTTTCTTTCTGATCTCCTCAGACAACTCTCTCCTTTGCTTTCTCTGGTCCATGTTCAGTGTGGTGCACACAATGATACCAAACAGCACAGTGACTACTTTTCTCCATTTAAATAGGCTGAATGACTGATTACAAGATTGGAGACATGTGTGATACTAATTAAAGAAACTAATTAGTTTGAAATATCACTATAATCCAATTATTTATTATCTTTTCTAAGGGGTACCAACAAATGTGTCCAGGCCATTTTAGAATATCTTTGTAGAATAAGCAATAATTCATCTCTTTTCACAGCTTCTTTGCTTTATTCTATGACATACCAATGGCATGCAAATATACATGATAAAATAGCTTTTAATTTCATCACTTTTCAGGAGGAATGAAGCATTATTTCAATGAGCTGTAAGGGTACTAACAAATTTGAGCACGTCTGTGTATATATATATATATATATATATATACACGCACACACACACGCACACACACACACACACACACAACCTGTACATACATTGTATTATATAGAGTGAGGGCAGGGGAGGGCATGCTTACCGCCATGCGGTGCTGTTTCCGAAGCTGCTTCACCCGAACTCGGTCCATGTTTGAAGCCACATTGTTAACAGGCTGCTCCAGGTCTTCAGCATACCTCTGCACCAGGGATTCTGGAATGCCACAACGACCATGCTGCAAAGCACACACACACACACAAACGTAAGTTATTGGGATCTATATGTACTGTATATAGGTATACACATATGCCTTTACATATATATACACATGTGCTTTTACATCTGTAGGTTAAGCACTATTAGAGCTGGCATCCCTAGCGTTAAGAGTATCAACCTGAATCGTCCAATTTCTTTTAATATATTAGCCATCTTGTTGACAGATGTTTTTGGCTTAAACAACCCAGACAGTCTAGCTATATAACATGTAAAAAGCTATAAAATATTCAAGAAATGACCTCACTGTGATTGTAAAGTGTGATGTTAGTCAACTCTATCCTAATTTTTCTAGCAGTGTGTAGCAACAGACAGAAATTAATATTTACAGTGATGCTTAAACTTTCCAGTTTATTTAGAAATTATTTAGGGGTGGTCTGTCATACTGGTAGTTTGATCCTAGGAAAATGCCTGAATATGACAGAATTTGCATCGCATGGCATACAACAGATAGCAAATAATTCATGAATACTTACACTCCAATCTAATGTGTTATGAAGAAAAAAAAAACATTCCTGTGGTTTAGGGATTACTTGAACATAGTTTTTCTATGCCTGATACATTACACATTGTCAAAAGATGTTACCTGTTAAGAACATGACAAGCACCAGTGAATCTACTAAACTTGACATGCTACTGCAGGTTGACTCGCATTACACATATCGTTGTGTTACACTAAGAAGTCTGAACAAGCCAATTCTCACATCAAACTTGATACACCTTATGGTCTCTGCAATACTAAACTATAGAGATGTGGTTGTGTGGCATGACACACTAATACAATTCATTGATAAATACTGGTTAACTAACACCCTAAATCATACAGTAAAAAACTTGAGTGCGTTCAATTACTTTACAGGTTTTGTAAACTTCAAGAAACAGGAGTAAACATTTTGAAAATATGGACCATGGCCTGTGTAAATAGGCCTCAAGAGTTTAAAGACCTTTGTCACAGATTACTAGCCCTCAACTTCCCTCAAGAAATTATAGGAAGTTATCATTTTGGACTTGCCACACAACAATTGTAACTCCCTGCTGATTTGTTAAATCAGTGACAGATGCTCATCTATTGACAGTATTACAGTGTTTATCATTTTTTTGTCCAAATACCCTGTATGCTTACTGGTTTGTATGTAATTGTGTATCTCAATTTAGACTTTCCGGAGCTGATCTTCATCTCACACTTTGTGACTGGAGCCATCCTAACTAATCATGATTACACAATTAGCTTGCTGCACAAACCACACTGTTCTGTGTATAAAGGCTGGGATGTACACAAAAGAATAAAGACATCTTTGTGGTCCTGTTGGCTCATATACTTGCTTCAGTATTACATTACCAAAAAATAGGCATTGGGAAGGTCCTGAAGCTGTTATATAGCATTTATATAGCAAGCGCCTTGGGTTTCAGCACACCCATATTTAAGTTCAAGCCACCCAAAAACTTTTCTCATCATCAGGGACAAAGGGAGGTCCAATAACATTAACAGCTAAAAGTAAACTGGTAATAGTATGATTGTAATTGTATGCAATAAGGGGCTCATAAAATAATACTGCTCTATGTGATCTAATACATCATTTTTTTTATTTTTATTATAGGTCTAGACCTCAAAATGCATGGCTGTAAATGTGGCCAAAAGGACATCAAGCTGCTTTATTAAACCCATTAAAACAGACTCAAGCTTTCTGAACAGGATCCAGAGAATCACAATATAGGACAACTGACAGGGTGTGCATGTCATTCATTCTTAAAGCACTTACCTTGTCTGAATAAGGCTCCTCGGTGAGATCGATCCCCTCAGACTCTAACCTTTCCTCAAGCAGCATTTCTAGGTCAGCCACTCTTGTGTGGGGGATTTTCCTTCCCAAGGCTGGGCCCAGTCTGACACCATGCATCTGCAGACAAGCCGTCTCTGGGAGATCGGAGAGCCAAGGTGGCCTTGTAGCTGGGGGGGTGCCTGGCTCCTCTTCGGGAGAGGCACAGGGTGGTCCACAGTCAATTGGACTAGAAAGACTGGCATTTTTTAAGGGTAAAGAGAGTGCATCTGCGATAGGGAGGATCAAGGTTGGATGATAAAGGCCATTAGTTAAGCGGTCCCTGCATTTCTTGTCAGGAACTGGAGGAGGCTGCAATGGCTTTTTGGAATGTGTCTTTGTGCCGCACCTCACTTCATTCTTCTCTGGGGCTTGCTCTTGGGGGACTGGGCTTTTGGGTCCTTCTAGGTCAGTCTTCGGGAGCTGTGAATCACTCATGATTACGGAGTTCTGTAAAGCTACGTGCGACTGAGGGCCACAGTTTGTATCTAGTTCGATTGTATTCAAATGTAAGTTCAGTTCAGTTTCTCCCCCTTTGGTAGTGCTGGGAGATTGCATTCTGCTGCCCTGGTCGCACAAAGTGTCTGCACAAATACTGATGGGCCTAGCTACTTTGAACTCCAAACTCTGGATTTTCTTGCTCTCAGAGCTCTGCTCACTATGGAGGTCCCCTAGTGAGCGAGAACGTTTCCACAGGTCCTGAGTCAACTGCTGTCCACCCAGATTCTCACAGCTGTGGCTCGCAGGCACCAGCAGACTCTGGCGGTTCTTCTTCAAGCTGAGGATGTTGAAGGACTTGACGGAAGGCTTGGGGAAATGCCGCTTGCTGAACTTGCGCTCCTTCTTGGGATGCTGCAAGGCCTCGGTGGATTTTGTCAGTGGAAGGGTGGGGTAGTTGACCAACTGGTGACTGTTTGATTCAGGTTCTGCAGAGGATTTGGTGGACAACAGACTTTTTCTGATCTTACCTGAAACACACAAGTCATATTCCTTGAGTATGCCAGAAATATTTCAAAAGTTATGAAACAGACTTGGTTAATTTCTGCTTTAAACAATAACTGTAGCACCTTTGTGACTACGCAGCAGTAATAGTAAAATATTCTGTAGCAGTGTACACGCTTCCAAAGCAACAGGGATAATTGAATCAAGAGAAATTGCTTTTATAGGTTTTTCCATGCTTACATCTAGCTTATGTTCCCAACATTTTCCGTAGTCAATATGTACCCTGAACAAAAATATATATATATTTTGTGATAGTCTGGATTGGCAGTAGTGAAAAAGTTAAATGGCTCACAATAAATTTTCTTCCAGTCAGTTTAAGACTTGCAGACACTAAAACAATGTCAGAAAAGATTTATTTTGATATGAAAATGTTTAAACTGCATATACTGACACAGCCAAGATACAATGACTAAATACATGTTTCATTATCCAAACACCTTAAGGTTTCACCCATAAACCAAAGTTTATTTACAGAATCTCATTTAAGCTTCTCTAATCTAGTGATTACATAGATTCTTTCTACAGGCTGCCAACTATAGGTCCGTATAGGACAAAAGCTGATGAAAATACAGGGATGTTTGAAAGGCAGTAATCATGGAATGATTGTTTCTCCCACTAGAACAATTAAAATACTTTGCACACTTATCATGTAGAGGGAGTCAGTTTGTTGGCATACTATACAGACTTCAGCTAGCATCATTCCCACAAAACAGACATCTCTTTAACATGTTGGAAATGTTGAGTGTTAGGGAATTTTTCGTCAATCTGATCCTGTCAAGACAAGACCAGTTACATGTTGTGTGTCTGCCCACTGGCAAGTTGTCTCTCAATTCACCTCTCTCATGTATCCTGCCAATTTTCTATGTTCAGTGAGTGTTTGAAAGTGGTTTCTGTGAGGATTTGAATGGAGGTCCAATAACTGAAAGTACAACTCCTGCTAAAACAATTCCGACTTCACCACTGGCAACTGTAAGGACTCATTGTGCTGAGTGCAAAATTTCAGCCACACTGTTGCTCTTTTAAAAAAAAAAAAAAAAAAAAAAGAAAGAATCATGCATCAAACACACACTCAAGCTGCCATCCCCAAAGGATGATTGTATTGTTCCCATGATGAATCTGACAGGTTTGATATCTAACTTGGTTTCTTGTGTTGCTGACTTTAAAATTAAGTCAAGGTTAAATTTACCAAGATCTGTGGGGCTCAATTTCATGTGCAGATAGATTCTCTGATTACTGGTATCATAAAATATAGAAAGAAAAGAACACTTTTTCAATATTACAAAAAAGTACAGTGTTTCCACTCATCAATCTGAGGCAAGTATAGTTTGTAAAGAAATGTTTCATTTTAGTACTATTGAAAATTATTTCTGGAAATATTTATTCCATCATATTACAACTTCTAGCGTCTCCACTATTGTTACGTGGAATTAAAATTGAGATGATTCATACCAAGAGATGTACACTGATGCCAAGAGTGGCAGAGTATCAGGCATGCTCAGAGAGTTAAGCAAGGCCTTCACTGCTGGGATGAAATTCAATGTAAAAGAAAATCATGCGACAGGAACAGCTGATGGGAAGCAGAGTCAAGAGGATGACAAGAGGTTGCAGCAGAAAAAAAGCAAGCAGACAAAATTATATTTTAAGTCACAAATGGGTTTTATTCCAGAACTAAAATCAGTCTCTACCATGACAAATGAACATCATCGTTTACACAAACACTGTGTAAAAGTCTCAGCCAGACTTTAGATGTGGAGCTATTTACATGGAAGGATTTAAGATGCAATTTGAAACTCTCTTCAAGGACTCTCAAAACAACAGCTTGTCTGTGGCTTAAAGCAGTCACTTTCTTTTTCTTGAGTACAGCATAACTATACAATTTGAATTATTACACTGAACCTCAGATTAATTAAATATGACAATTTTAAATATGGCAGTTTTATTTATATATAGATAACTTGTATTTTGAATTAAACTATTGTTGAAAAGTATTTGCATATAACAATAGTTAACTATTTTAGGCACATGATAAGATGGTGTTAAACATTAAAATCCCCCCACCCAAAAACCAAAAAACCCAACAAAACTATTAACAGCACGATTCTGAAATTCAAATTTACAATTTGTTTCTGACATGTTTACATCTTAGCTGGACCTATAAACATTCACAGAATTATTGCTTGCGGGCACCAAGAAGAATAATTAATACAGTTTAAATGGAGTTTTTTTTCTTTCTATTGCTTCTGTAATTATCAATGGCACCAAACACTGTGCAATGTGCAGTTTAGTTTAATGCTACCTAAATGTAGCAACCTTTTCCCTACTGTACATTTATTTGTGTTCTAAGCTATTTAAAACGTGAGGAACATAGACATCTCTTGGCAATGCAGGAACCACATCTTATTATACAATATAAGACAGCTTTTGACAGCACTCATTTTGATACTTTAAAAAAAATAAAGGGGGGGGGGGGGGGGGGGCTTCTTTTGCTGAACCAGTTTTCTAAGAAAGTTTTAAAATGCTGATCTTCAATATCAGTGATAGCTTAGTCATTGTCCTGAGCTGCTATATGCTACTCTTGGCTGAACAGCAATGGGTTTCAGAGTGCAGTCCTTTCTCCTTTTCTCACAAGGTTAAACCAGAACAAATGGAAGACACCTCACTCATACAACACAGTGAGGCTGCTGTCTGGATTGTCTTTGTAATGCAGCAATGATGAGTGGATGTGTGTGTCCGCCACACCACTATGCAGAAAAGAAGAGGGTGAAGCACAGAGATGGCAAAGAAATGAGGACCAAGCAAAGAAGCAGGAGGAGGAGCAGGAGCATGGTCTCCGTTTTACGTTGAAGCATGGCAGAAGAGATAAGGTGGGCAGGGCCCTTCGGCACAAATAGAAGTGTTGTATGTCACTGTGTTTTGGGGCTTTCATTACCGTTCTCCAGGTTTTCGCTGCTCTCGTAGCAGCCAGAGTCCCGGGGAGACTCCCCAGTCAGGCCTTGCCCGTCTGACAGGAGTGTCTCCTGGGAGCCTGAGTGAGAGCTTTTCTCCATATCACTATTACCTAAAAAAAAAAAAATCATTGTGCATACATTAGCAACCAGTTTATATTAAACAAATATATGTTATATCATCATCTAATAGATTGAATTTATCATAACAGGCACAGTCAACATGACAAACTTGCATATTCAGTTTAATTAAAATAAATCATAAAAACTTGTATCATGATCAAAATAAAAAATAAATCTAAACTTTTTTTTTTTTAATGTTATGTGCAGACAAGCATAGAGGGTATGCCACCCTTCCCAGCATCCCTTACTGTCGTATTCCTGCAGCAGCTCCACAGCAGTCATCAGAACGGCTCTGTGTTCAGGGTCGCTGATGTTCAGCTCACCCAGATCCTCCTCTTCCAGCAGCTTGAAAGTGTCCAGATCCTCATAGCCATTGAACAGGAAAGTTGGCATGTGCTCCTGGGGGAAGGTGTGACAACAAGGTAAATCAGTGGATCAGCCAACACATTGTGCACAAGAGCATTCAAGCATTCATCTCTGCTGCTGCTGCAATCAGAAAATGACCAAATAGTCGAAATCCTCCTCATTTTATTGGCTTTTTTTTCATATTCACAAATTGATGTGTGCCTAGGTGGAGATAACCTGGACTTAAGGTGTTCATGGTAACCTGTAGGTTATTACCAACAGGCTCATTGGTTATTTTTGTTACCTTTCAATTTTTGTGATTGCCTGTATTTTTTTTTTTAATTTGTACATTTGAACTGCATTTTATGGATCCATAAACCCATTGTTTCAGCCTCTAAACAAACATTTGCTACACCAGCAATGACAAATAAAGTCCAGGAGGAAGGAGACTATTCAAGATGTGCCCGTTCATTCCTGTATCACAGGGGATTTTACAGTTCCCTGGGATTTATTTTGGAGTCACAGTATATTACAGCAGGGTTTTCAAACTGGTGCTTTTGTGTGTTTGTTTTTTTAAGAATCGAGACGCTGTCATTTTGGTTAAAATGTTCGTACCGACAATGTATTTTAGTACTATACACCTTTGGTACTATAAACACTGAGTCTTCAGCAGAATACCACAACCCCGCCCCCAACTGAACTCCTACACATCCTGTTGTCTCAAAAAAACAAACAGCAAAAAATGGTTTGTGTTTCTGTTTAGACATTATATGTCTAAGAATAGAGGCATGTCTTCTGCATAGCCATGCTCACAGGACAAGCTTGATTGATTCCTTCCTCCTTCTTACATACCTGCTGTGTTTGTTTATTTTTTTTAAATGTCTTTTCATAAAGCTGTTTATTTAGGTCTGTGAAGTCTGCTGTTTGTGGAGATCTACGTCTCTTAAGAAACCATACATTAAATACAGCAGTAATAGGCGTTCTCCTTAAATTTAAGTACAGTAAATGTGGCACCAATGAAAAATGTAAGAGCTCTGCAGGTCCAAACACTAACAATTACATTACCCTTGTGAATAATAACCTAGCCACAAGCATCATGAGTAATGTTCTCAACCAAGACCAGCTGATGATTGTTTTGGGTTCCCAAAAACAATGTTAACTGCAAACATATGTTTTCCCTGCTGCTACTTTTCCATGTTTAACTGTTTAACTGCTTCAATATTCCTTACATTACAGAGCTGACTTTTTATATTAGGATTGGATAAAACTACATTTTTTTTGGCAACAACTACTTTACTGTATCTTGAACTGTTTAAACAACTTAAAACAAAAACCCTGTTCGCATTCTTTCTATGTTTAATGTTACAGTATAAGTCTAAGAAGGCTAATGTGTGGTTTTATACCAATTATTGGACACAGAGACACATCTGCTTCCTGGATAATTTATGTAGTTAATTCAAAGAAAATAGCTATTTTGGGATACTAGAACTTAACACAGTTTCCTCTCACAGTATGTCTGAAAATAAGACGCTTTCGTCCTAAATGTTTTCACGGTGTTACCTTGAGGTTGATGCGCTCCAGGAGATCTTCCACTGACTTGGGTTTGGGGGGGCGGCCCTTCCTCCTCCTCCGCACAGGCCTCTTGGGCTTCTCCTCCTCCTCACTTAGCACGTCCACGTAGATGAACTTGAACGTCCCCACCTTGTTGTTCAGCAAACCCATCCAGGTGCCCATGGGAGGCTTGCTGATTATGTCAATGATATCTCCTTTCTGAGAATTAGAAAAGGACATTTTGGATTTAAAATGACAAACACACGCCCCTCAGGAAGCAAGCAAAGTGTTCTCTTAGCCGTAGTGTTCTCTAAGACAGAGTTGACCACTGGATACAATATGCCAGGGCCAATCACAATACGAATTAATAAATACAAATGCATTTATTGCTTATGTCATGACTCACATGCATCAACATATGAAATGAACAGAATAAGTAAGGGAAAAGCAATAGGCAAGTGTATGTTAATAAACTACAATAATAAACTAACTGACAAACCAAATGAACAAAGCACCCCTACATACGGTAAAAATGCAGCAGCGGTTCTAACAGTAATTATGAATGCGAGAGTTAATTTGAACACAATGGTTATTATTGACACGGCACCCCTACACACGTGGAAAAATGCAGCAGCAGCTCTAGATTACACTCGCGATGAAAAGTCAGTTTTGAAAAGATTGAATAAACCATTTGAATTTGAGTTTGATGATGATGACGAGTTATCCGGTTACAAAACAGCAATGAATTGCCATCGGTGCCAAAAAGGTGTTCTTTTAACTGAAGTTCCTGTTCCTTTAGGCACAGCATTTACAATGGGAAAATTCCATTTCACCTCAAGGTTGTTCCCTAAGCCGAAGTGTTCTCTTGGGGGGTGTTCCTACATGTGGAGACTACTGTATTTCTATTAAGCACATATTGTTTTTTAGGATACTTTCTCAAAGTAGTTTAGCTAATATTGTAACTTATTGCACACACGCATAATACATAACTTAATAAAACAGTTAGGAAAGAAACATTTATTATGTATTTATTAATTCATTAAACACACTCTAACTCCTGTATTTGAAAAAAAAACAGCGGGGTGAATGGGGTGTGTACCTTGAGTTTGAGGGAGTCGGAGTCGTAGGGGCTGGGAGTGAAGTCTGCGTGAACCCGGGCTCGGCCACAGAACGGACCCCTGTAGGGGGGCTCCTCGTCATCACCGTCTTCAGATTTCACACTCTCCCTGTTGCTGGCGGAAGAGTCTGTTGTGCTCACTGTCTGACCGCCTGCAAGAGAAAGATCAAAAAGCAGTTAATCCATGTCTCGTGTCCTTGTCATTAGACGGCACCTCACAAACTCTTTATTATTACTTTATAAGTCTGTCTAAGCCACATGAAATTAAAGCAGCTTTTAAAATTGTAATTAAAACTCATCGGTTCACTGCTCACATTTACAGTTAATTAGCTGTCGGACCGTGTTTTCTGATTACATATTGGGCAGGACCTGTATAAAAAACAAAACAAAAAAAAACAGATGTGCAAAATGAAAAAGCAGCAATTCCTTCAGGAATAACTTTAATGGATTTATATTTTTTCTGCCATCTATGTAAACTAATCCTGAAGGCAACACCCTCATTATCCATTGTTATCCAGAATCCTGGGCTTGTGGTGAGGACAGACTGTTGAATTTGAGCAGGATTCTATGAGCCTAGGACCCAGAAGCCAAATAAGCATTGCATTAATGCAACACTCAATACCAGATCTGAGGACTTATAACACTGTTTATTTTTTCAATCAATGCTTTGTTAAGTAAGTGAAGGGCAGGCTAAAAGCCAATGGTGAAAACAAAAATCAGATCTAAAGGAAGTGTTACACTCTTGTGGTTTGGGACACCAGAGTTAAATAATAAAATGTACATAAAGTTGTCCTTTTGGGTTTATGGGGTGTTCCTCTCCTAACTAGATGCAGTAAGTGTGGTAAGCAAAACAACAAAAATAGCTAAAGCTAAATTATGAGGGTCTGAAACGTCTGCACTCAAGAGCTTTTCTGTCCTGCCTCTTCAAAAGATGAAAATAAAAAAAGGGACTCTTCAAAACACAAAGCATAAGCATGGGTTTGGAGGAGAATACAGATAGCAAAGAGATCAAGCAAAAAACAGCTCACACCACTTTGATCTCATCTTGGAAATGCTTCTGTGTTCATCCTTACACCAACAAAAAGGGACCCCTGTTAAATCAGTCTCAACGTTGTAAAAGTACAAAGCCAAACTAATATCTAAAAGATGACATCTGTGGGCAGAATTAGTGAGACTGCCTCCTGGCCCCTGGATCCCAAATTAAAAAATTAAAAAAAGGACAATCTAAACACACACTGTCAACATCCCGGTCTGTACGCAATGAAGTCAACTCTTAATAAATAATACGTGCAGTGTAACTATGCCTCCGAAATGAAAATAATTTTATGTTGCAACAAAGCTGGAAATTACATAGATCATTTGAAAAAAGCAGTAACGCAGGCATATCTTTGTCATGAATATAGGTTGTCAAAAAGCCCTCTGTTTTTTGGCTTGTTCAGCAACCATGCGGCAAAGCA
This sequence comes from Acipenser ruthenus, assembly GCF_902713425.1. Taxonomy (NCBI): domain Eukaryota; kingdom Metazoa; phylum Chordata; class Actinopteri; order Acipenseriformes; family Acipenseridae; genus Acipenser; species Acipenser ruthenus. Next base: position 18,020,365 of record NC_081194.1, read on the forward strand.
AAATTGATTAAAAAAAAAAAAACTTGAGGATCTGATGAACTTTTCATGTCAAAGTTTTCATGTCAGGTTGATTTGGAATAAAAGATCAGTTTGCGATTCTTGCATGTTGGATTAAGATTTGGTGCACTTTGAAATAATTTGTGTCAGATTGATTAATTTACTCCAACAGTCTATCCTTCATTTTGAATGTCCTTTCACTATAACGAACCCCTCGATATAACGAACAAAAGAATTGGACCCCAACAGGTTTGTTATAGCGAGGGTGTACTGTATATGAGACAGTGGTAAAGTTTGAATTAATTTAGCAAATTATAACTAATATTGTAATGATTATGTTGTAGTTAAGTGTGATTCATGTAAATAGGCCACAGCAAGCCTGTTCAAAGAAAGTTCCTTATTTCTATGGTTTTAGAAATGCTTTTAGCCACAAAGTTGATTTGGCCATGAGTTGACCACTGAGACAGCACAGGTCATATTAGACTGGACACAGCAGCACCCTTACTCATTGAACTCTGCCCACTGAGTGAGCTCCTCAGACTCTCCACAGACCCTCCGGCCTTCAGCTTGGGCTTCTCCAGCGAATCTGTGACTGGCTGCGGAGACTGAGGGGAACTGGGCATCCCATCAAGATTTGACTCCTTTGCATGAAAAATAAGAGAATGTATTGGTTATATATCCCATTGATACTGATAATGTGAAACAATACATAATATGCAGAGATTATGATATGCAACCACCAGCAGATGGCACTAATGTTCAACAAATATATAAGCACTTATTTATAGAACACCACATTTACAGAAAACAAGAATTTTGAACATTTATTAAAGAGGCCATATTAGAATAAACTTTTTTCATAAAAAAATGAAACATTGTTATGAATAAGTAAGACGAAGAGTGTGTTTGTCCCATATTTACATTTATGTGAAAAATATGGGGCAAACATACTCCTCTGTATCTCTGTCGCCAAGGATATGCATTCTCCATGGTTACAGTGACAAAAGGAATGTGTTTCCATTTAAAGCAGCTATAGCGTGGTTGGCAGTTTGGTAATTCTGAGTTTGTTGCTTAAGACTGCAGTAATCCATACTTAAGATCTAGTGGCTAAACAGGATGTCCTGCAAGTATAAGCTGGAAAAAGTGAAGAGGACGGTACAGCAAAAATGTGTGGAACATGTCTAAAATCAGTCCCTTTTAATGTGAGGTGGTTTTTTTAGGTAGAAATCATGGTTCACATCCACAGAAAATAAACAAACACATGTATATCGACCACACGCACACACACACACGCATGCACGCACACGCACGCACGCACACGGACACACACACACACACACACCTTGGTTGTTTTGATTGTGTTGGTTGCAGATGTTTATTAAGTACCACAGAAAAAAAAAAAACTGTTCTGAACTGGGTTTCACATACATATTCCAAACACAATCTTCTCTCTTTAGCCAATTTATTTAAACCAATACCATTGGTTTTGGAAATACCTGGTTTCTTTATTTTTCTCTTTTTTATTGATTGCATTGGAATCTGGCTTACTACAGCATTCGATTTTTTACTTTCATGAATTCCAGTGCCTGGTGCAACTAAATTCCACATGCTACAGTACACAACGAGCAGGGAGCTATAACATATGCAAAATAAAGAACCTTCAGTTATAATTACAGCTGCTTTCATAAGCCTCCAAAGATTAATCCTGATGAGCAATGATTGTGCACGTGATTGCTGCTGGATTGCTAGATGGCCAGGTAACACCAATCCCAGGCTCTGTGCGAGCTTATGAAGAGAAGGACTAACCTGTTCAGAGAGGGGGCTGCTGTACTTCTTGGACATTCGTTTCCTCATCGTCTCTTTCACAGACTTCACCTTCTTACCAAGGGATAACCGGGATGTGGTGGGAGACTTCACTACTTCTCTGTAAATCGCTTCCTGGATCGCACAGAATCAAAGAGCAAGGATACTTTTTGAATATTAAGCCCTTACGGTTTTATATACATAAAAAAAACAAAGCAAAACAAAACACCACCCTCAAGCCTGCCAGTATAATTATGACCATACTCACTGTTTGTTCACAGCCATTGTTTGCGATCTGAAGTGATCGATTTGTCAAGTCAAATCCTCCAAAGCTACAGGTTCTCTGGAAACAAGAGCAAAAGTTTTATTAAAACAAAACAAAAGCAATAGACGACCACACACAACAATTAACACCCTTGAAAATAAAGTGTGATATAGTACCATGTTTCATGCCATGTAGAATGGAAGTGACTGACCTTGTGTCAGTTCTATGTGATGTTGCATTTTGATTGGTTTCACGCCAATTTAGTTTTACAAGTAAACAAATACTGAAGATGAATAATGCACACAGCACACCGATGGTTATCTTTTTTTAAAGCCATTTCCTCTAATTGGTGTCCTTTGTGGTTACCAAGAAGATATATTTTGACAAACTACAAATCTCTATAAACATCACATTCTATGGCAGTTTATACAGCTTTTGAATACATTAAAGCCTCTACTTTGTAGCAGGACTTTGTACAGCGTTGATGGTTAAATTGTTGCTGTGTTCTCAAAACTTTCTCTAATCCACGTAGGAACACAGTAGATGAAAGCATTTTGCTGCAAGCATTCGACTCCTCCTTCTAAGACTTTCAAGGAAAAAAGAAGCGATCATTATAATAATGTCCAAATGTTTATTTCTCATTGATTATATTAGAAACATTTGTCTTGGTGGCACAAATGGACCGTACTTATGTTCCATAGAATTTAGTACTGCTAAAGCTTTGACAAAACTAGAGTCTGTGGATGAAATAACATTTGATATTCAATGGAATGGTCATGCATATAAAAGAGAAATAAATCTGCATCAGTAAATTCATGCCAATTTTTGTAGGTAAAATAAAAAATGGGGACAAATAATAAAAATGAATGACTTGGCAAAGAACAGTGACCACTTCCACTGAATACAACAAAGGACATTTCAGTTTCCTCAAGGTTGCAGAATAAAAAGCCTGCTCTCAACACCTTGATATAAATGGCAAACAGTGATTCTGCAAGTAGAAGAGTTTCTATTGTTTGGTCTCCACTAGTGGCTCTTGTGATTTCCCTCTTAGGAGTTTAACAGAGATAAAAGGTAGTGGGTAGGAATACAAAACACAAAGAAATAATAAAGATAAAAAAAGCATGTGCAAGTAAACAAGATTGCCTTACTCAGCATTAGCCCAGCCTGGTTCCATGTACAGGAATGAATCAGAAGCCTACAGAAGCACCTGAGGCAGCTGATCTAGCCTCAGTTGCTATCCAATGTGCAGATTTTCTGCTCCAATAACAGTCCTTATCATGATATAATTACGTCAAAAATGAGCTTTTTCTACAATATGGTTTTCATGCATAAGCTGCTATCTCAAAAACTCATGACTTCCTGCTTGAGATGCTATATGGTATTTCTAGTGTGGTCCTATTTCAACCAAGGTTTACAGCGGAGAATGCAATGAGGCCAGATAACTTGTTCCTCGGTCACAGAATGTATTGTAGGCTTGAGCTATAGCTTGCCTGAACAACCACACAACGAGCTGCTGAAATAATCAACTTCTCATGGAAATGTAAGTTCAAAGTGTCCTTGCTTACCTCTGGGACTGGATTCAGTTAGGCTAAGGGGCACATTAGATCTAGTTATCTCAGTCCTGCTCTGGTTAGACATTGGCTCACATCATGAAAACAACTATTACAACAATTAAATTGACACAGAACCTGCACCTGTGCTTTGCTATACAATATGTCAGGGCACTTAATATGATGCAAAAGTAAAACAAACAAAAAAATGTGGTATAAGTGTTGTGAGAATCCAGCACAGAACCTAAAGAAACAATAATTCTGCAATCTTGTAAGAAAATGAAAAGCCACGTGAATTAGAGGGGGTGGGTGGGACCCCCTCACAGACTCACAGACTTCTGCTGAATGCGCAAGAGCACCCTTTTCGTGCAATGGTCCACGGTTGCCGCCCACTTCATGTCAGCCTCCCCCTCTTCCTCTAGCAGGCAGCGCTGGAGATCATTCCGTTCGGCTTTGCTCAGTGTCCTGTCCACCACTGGCTGTACCAGCTGAGACCAGTTCAAGTGTCCATAGAGGCTCCTTTCCACCACGTAGGTGATGTTAAACTCACTAACAGCTGTCCGACCCCTCAGCTTGCGGTTAGGAAAGCAGTAGCCCACGCCTCCACTGCCACTTCCCTTAGCTTTCTCCTGGAACAGCTGGAGGTCGTTATGGGCTGGGGAGGGCGAAGATGCTGCCATCTTGGTAGTGGGCCTCTGGTAGAGGAAGTGCCTTGAATAGGAGTAGTTGGAATCCATTTTCTTGAGATGCACCTGCTTCTTGACAGTCTGGATTTCCTCTAGGGACACCAGCAAGCGGTGCCGGGGCCTGGTCATGCCATAAAAGCCGTAAATGCTCTCGCTACTTACCGCATGGTTTATTGGGCTCAAGGCCTTCCTCATCTCGCCGTCTGTCATGGAGCGCGACACCTTTTGAACCTGGTCCTCCTCGCCACAGCCCTCTACTCCAGAGGAGAAGGAAGAGCCGCTTCCAGATTTCTTGGACGGCTGGAAAAGGCCGTGACTGCTACTGGACTTGCCAAAGGTCTTGATCAGCTTATGGCCCGACCAGGTGTCCAGGCTGCTGGAGGAGGGCGAGGTAGTCAGGCTGTCCGAGTCCTCCTCAAAGGAGAGCTGCTGCAGGGGAGACAAGGAGTCCTCTTGGGGGAGATGGGACTTCTTCTGCACCCCCGTGTAGAGAGCAGAGTTGTCCTCACACATGGGGGAGCTCTCAAAACACAGATCTGCACAGGAAGCAACAACAACAAAAATCAAAACTGAGCCATGGTCTTCTGCTCTCCCACCCTGTATATTTACAGGGTATTTATTTCATATATAATAACATAAATGAGAGTTGAATAATTTAACTTACACTTAATATACATTCAAAACCATCCTTCACCAAATAAAAAAAAAACAAAAAAAACATGCTTTTACTGCAACAGCCCTTTTCAGTGTGAAACTAAGCGAGTTGTTCACTTTCTGGGAATACAGTTTCCCATACCTTCTGTGCTGGGCTTTTTCATTTCTTCCACTTTAATCAGTTTCTTTCTCACTCTGCGGGTGGAATTCACCAGCTTGTGCAACCGCTTAAACTTCACTGACTCTTCAGTTTCATCATCAGACTGCTCTCGGGACTGAAAGACGAGCAGAGGAAAAACATAAGTACGAAGGAACCAAGGGGGAATGAGAGAGTGAAATACAGAACACAAGTACCAAACATCAAGGAGAAAACGTGTACAATTGATGCAACATAAAGACATGTATGTAATACAACAATACAATAATTTAAAGTGAAAACGTAAGTTGATGTTTCTTATGCCAAAGAACAATCTATTCCAGAGCCTAATAAACTTAAGGCAGCTCTGATTAGCTCTGAGTAGTATGCATAGGGTCCATCAATGTATGACAGCAAATGCATTCCTGATAGAAAAGTTGCAGTAAATCCCTTGACATTTTTAAAACCAGTTACAAATCTTTTCCGGACTCAATTAATTTACTTGAAACATGATGCAATGACGTGTGTTTCAGTCCCAGTACGGAATAAAGCCAGACAACCTTTCATTTTGGTACTGCATTACAAGCAGAATGACCAAGAAGTTGAAACTGTGAATATTTGCAACACAGGAACCAATGGCCATGGCTAAGAATCATTGTCCCTTTACAGAAGCAATATCATGGGAAATAGGCTTTTCATTTCTTCTCTAGAATATGGTCGAACAGAAGTGAATAGGTTCAGCATTCCAGTGGCAGAATTGCTTTGATGTTTATCTTATCAACAGAATGTAAGCGAATCTAATACCAAGTTTGTGTCACAATATCCATGTTCTGTCATTTCTACCTCATAGTGTTTGTTCTCTGGTACAAAGCTAGTAATACCTTGTACTCCCTTGTATGGGATTTCTCTATAGAAGAATGGCAGGCAGAAATGCAGAACCCACAATTCCCTGTGCTTTGTAATTGTAATATACCATCACAGTGACATGAATAATCTTTCAGTTAATTGTATAAACCTTTTTTTAGAAACTATATAACTATTGATCCAATACAGAAAATCCATGACCAACTCACTCAAGCTTACCACTGCAGAATATACTTATTTATTTGTATTCATTTTTCTTTTTTTTATATAGTATAGTCCTCAAATTGGATAGCTATAAATATTTAAGTTATACATGTTAAACAAGTATTGTTATTTCTATTACAAAACAACAACAAATACATTCTATATATTTTTTTTTATTTATAGTCAGTTTTTTCATTATTACTTGTGAAAAGCATGAATTACAAACCAAACTGGCACAGACTATGATAGTACAGTACAAAACTAGAAAACTGAATGTATCATTAACACAAGGTCTAATCTACATGAAACCTTTGCTAATAGTTGTCTATCGAGCCATGCTGACAATTTTCCATCCAAGGATCCATATGGCTTAAATTTGAATAATTTTGGCAAGGACTGAAGTAATTCTGTGATTCAGTGTTTTTTTTACTCTGGTTTCCTTAGAAACATTACATCATATTGCAAACAGCTGGCTCCGCTGTTCAACAAATTGACCAAGCCAGTGCACAGTGCTAAACTGGAGTTAAAGAGATAGTGGGCCTTTTTGTTTTGCTGTAAGAAAGCAAAGAGCGAGCCCATAGGGAATGTTTTATTTTCTGGTGGATTGCATTAAATATTTCTGTTGCATATCAAGCCATCTTCATCCCCAGTTCATGGCAGCTGCAGATGGCAGCAGTACAGGCCCCCAGAAGACCTTGCCTTCACCAGTGTGTTTCAGACCAACCTCCAGAAATATCTTGTAAGTAGAGGATTTCTGCCTCTTTGCCAGTCCAATCCATGTCTCTAAGTTCTGCTAGCAAACCGGTGTTGGAATGCACCATCAGTTTCATAAAGTCCACACCATGAACTGTAATCATCTTTCAGGTACCATGGAATTGAACTAACAAGTCCCTAAAGGCCTCAACACTTTTTGTGCATATAAAGCCTTTCATTTATATTTTTCAAAGTCATTCAAAGAGGAATGTTATTTTTAACCAATGTGTAATTATGTCTAGAACATTTAGCGCAGTCCCATTTAATAAAAACTTGGGTTAGCCAAAGAATGGGGAAATGGCCAACACTAAGAAACTGATAAAAAAAAAAAAAAAAAGATTTAAAAAAATGTGCGCGCCATATGTCTTCCAGAGAACATTGCTCTGAATCGAAATGTTTAAAAAATCTAATGGGAAGACCCGATGCGCAACGAAAAGAACTAGCCAAAACTGATTCAAGACCATGGCTCTGTTAATAAAAATATAAAAATTGCAATTATGTTGTAAAAGATGCAAGAATACATACAACAAAACAAAAAGCTAGGGCAAGTAATGTGTTCTGTTTTAAACCATACAGTCTGACTATTTTTTTTTTTTATTTCACAACAGACATCTATAGATTTCCATTTCTACATTTGTAATCATTGTGCACAAACTACGTTAAAATCAAAAAGAATACCATTATATATTTTCAAATACACTTTCATATATAAACCACTGCATTAACCATAATACTTTTTTTTCAGTGTATAAAAGACGGTCCTTAAAACTTACCGGTTTCGGCATTTAGTAGGTTTTTGCTTTTAGAATTTCCCAGACAACTTATCTCACATTTCGCTCCTTATAACTCCATAATCTAGTCGGGACATGAATTAACCCTTCTGAAAACAACTCTTGCTCAATAACCTGTACATGTAGTGCCTTGGTACGAAAACAGATGTATACCCTTGAACTGAAACGCAAAAAAAAAAAAAATCACAACAGAAATTGATTAGCTGCTCCTGCTCAGCAGCTAATTCTGCAAAGCACTAGCCTGCTGCACAACTTGATAATAATGACTCAGATTGTCAGCCTGCTGCAAATTTTCTATCCAAGAGCAGAGAAAAGGAGTGTTGTGCATCTCAAACAATCCCGGTTTTCACTGGCGAAGGCTATCTGACCTCTTGCTGGCCTCCATATCCTCAATTACTGTCAGAGGAATTCTAGCAATAGAGAAAAAAAATCTGCGGAGACCCTTTGCTAGCCAAGATGAGGTCTGACCCTGGAACACTAAGGGAGTGGCACTCAGCCACAAGCTTATACACAACTCATTTAACTGTTAGGAGGAGACAGACTTTTTAAAGGGAAAAAAGTGTCCTTCTATTTTAAAGAATACATCGTTTCTTAAAGCTACATTAACTTGGGGATGAAATACTTTTTCAGCCTTTCAGAAAGTGTACGCTCAAAAAATGTGGGTTTAGTGAAGTCTGCACTGCACTGTTCTTCAAAGGTTCTGCTTATTTCCCTTTTTCGTCTTCAGCTTCAAAAGGAAAGGTCCTGGAAGAATTTTTTTAAAACCACTGATAATATGAATGCACCTTAACACAATGTATAGTAGATAATCTGATTGAGTACGTGGCCATCTCTAAGATCAACTGCAGGTTATTTCCTTTATTAAGTTCTTTCACTGTGGAGGTTCATGTGGTTGCTATTATATCGTGATTCTGTGACCTACATCTGTCAGATAAACATTCCTATTCCTTTTTATAATCTACTGTATGTCTATGTCTATGTCCATGTCCTCTGTGATTGCGGATCTGGTGCACTGGATTCAACAACGATTACCAATATACACACCCAAGGGCAACTACTATTCCCCTTTCTGTGGAAAACCATCCCTATATTATAAAATAAAGCAGCATAAACGGGAAGAGCTTTCACAATTCTGTCACTGGAGGCATGGTGTTAATACACCAGTGATCACAGCTGTAAAATCAAATTCTATTTTAACAGATTGAATAGCATCTTGAGTATACTGAAGTATTTTAGTATAACAAAAAAAGACTGTAGATAATTAAAACCCTTTAGAAAAAACAGGATTTTAACTACCAAGGTCCCTAACTACATGGACTATATCAAGCTAAGAGGTTTCAGCTGGAGGGGCCACCAACTTAATTGACTTTGTAGCTAGGGGAAATATAAAAAAATATATATATTAATGAAAATGTGTTCCAGTCAAATTGCATTGAAGTAAAGCCAGCATAGACCACAGCATGCTATACTGTAAACCACAAGAAAGGAAGCTAGGACTGTGACTATATTCCCTCTTAACACACTGAACCCATCTTCTTCAACACTCATTACATTTCAATCTGTCCTGTATGATAGTAAAGCCAAAAAAAGAATGTTCAAGGACCACCTTTAATACAGTACACTCAATCCTGACATAGTAAAATATTCAGATTTTCAATGGTTAGTAGACAGAGAAGGAATGTCTGGCATAAAAGTTTCTCTATTTAAATAATCACGATGTGTACATCCTGTGATTTATTTTTTACAATTTTGTTCAGCCTCTGCAAAAACACAACCCAAACCACAGCCCCTCATCATGCTTCAGCAATGCTGGCATCCAAAAAACTTGCTGCATCCACACCAGAGCAGAGTTTTGAGCTCCATGTTGTTTCTGGTTCACAATAGGGTGAGTTAATGCATTGGTATGAATAGCTAGTGGTGCAGAAACCCTATGCTTGGATGAGGGCCCCTGTGAAGCTGGTGGCACAGTAAATTAAAATCATTACAGGAGCAAAACCCACATTTATTCCTACCATCGACATCACAACTCCAGCTTCCTTTGAATTTGTGTAAGATCCCAACGCATGTGTTAGAAAGCTGAGCAATTCGATTTCACCCTGCTTCATTTTGTATTTCTGCCCCCTAGCCCTGTGGTCCCACAACACTGTACTGGTATTCATACAACTCATACCCCTGCACTGGCACATCTGACCCGTGAGGGCTCAGTACGGTGCAGGCACGGATGGTTCTCCACTGGTTATTTGTCGAGAGGAGCGAGAACCAAACCGTGAAACTCCAGCCTCGCAGGACATGGCTGTGAGCCAAGCCGAGCCAGGGGCGGGGTTAAGGATTTTCGTCATTACTTTGCATCAGTCAGTACACTCCAGAAAAAACAACAAACATGGTGGGCAGTGAGTGTGATGAGAGAAAAGTACAGCCTTGGGACGCTGAGGAAGTGCAGGCTCTTATTTCTCTGTGGGCAGATAGAAGTGTTCAGGAAGATCTGGAGTCGTGTGTCAGAAATGAGAACATTTATGCCTGAATTTCTGACGATTTGAAGCAAATGGACATAAACCGCGGGTACGGTACACTTAACAACACAATCGAATTTCTCATCCTTGACCTTTATTATTCTAATATAAAGAACAAAATGCAGAAAATAAAACAATTTTAAAATTATTTACAAAAATATAGTAAAACAAAATACAGCTGTACCATACATACAACTATGGCTCTTGTTGCGCTCACGCAGCTTCTTTTTTTAAGTACCCAGACAAAAAACAAAAAACAACCACTATTCTTAAATGGGATCTCTTTGGCAAATCAAATTTTTAAAACCTTCTTTTTCCCCCTAAACAGAACTAACTGAACTTTATTAAGTCGATATAAATTAGTAAAATTTGTGGATTCTAAAGAAATTCCTAAATATATTTACAAAATAAGGCGATACAAGATACATCTGTACCGTTGGCCTATTAATTTTTGAACACCACTTGTTTGTGCATCTTTTGGCAAACTGAGTTAATTAGCAAACAATAATTAACAACAACTGTCTTTCGTTGCGTGTGACGGTAGCACAGCTCAGCTTTGCAGTGGAAAAACAAACCAGGCTCTCTTTACTGCACCGTGAGGGTTCAGTACAGCCCCCGGCGCAGCTCCATTGTACAGTGGAAAAGAGGCATCTTAGTCATACAGCAAAATGCATGAGCAAAGACTATTAAAAAGCTTATTTTTGTTAATACTGTATGGTATATCCTGATTATTATGTATCAAATCTTAAAATAAACTGAAAAGAGAACCAAATGTAGCTTTAACACCTCAGCCAGAAAATAAAATATACAAAAAGTCCCCAAGCTTCTTCAATGTACAAGTGAGTAACACAAATTGGAGTTCAATTTCTGCAGACCTGTTTACAGTTCACTTTCTTATGAACTATGTCTTACGCTCAGTGGAGCTTATAAAGCTCTTTTGGAAATACAAAAATATACACAAAGTCATTACGATACCGATATTGTATTCTCATGTCTATTTCTGTGAACTGTAAGCATACGAGAATGAACAAAGTGTTCTGTAGACCCCAGTGAGAAGTGGTCCATGCATGTAACCAAATAAAAAACAAAACTTCACATCATTTACCGAAATGCCACTGCACAAAATGTCACACACAAAGACAAAAACACGTATGTATATATAGCTATAAAAAGTTTTACCGTCTCTATCTTTTTATTTTTTGTTCTGTCTGCTCTTAAAACACAAAACCACAAACCAAATGACAGACCACCAAAGCATCAGCATTTAAAAAAAAAAAAAAAAGTATGCAATTTAGGAAATGCAGACGAGAAAATGCGGTACTTACATTGCAGTTTGAGGACTCGTTTACATTTGGATTGGATCCATCGATCCATTCTGCATTGTCAGTACTGCTGGACTGTCTGCTCTGGGTCTCATACTCCTTCAACTAAGAAGAAGAAGAATTTAAAAGTCTGCTCAAATTCAGTTCTTTTCAATAAAGGGAGCTTGTCCGAGGGGTCAGAGAGTACACACTGCATGCTGTAAAGATAGTACCATATCGACATCCATCAAACACCACCACCATCATCACAAAATGTAGTCAACTGAATAAAAACAACCCGTGCATTTATTTTAATAACCTCAAGTCTTTACATTTACTTTTTTTTTTGGTAACTCTGTAAATTTGAAAAATCTCATGCCAAAATAATGCACAATTTTGTCTCTAAAGGCCTAACTGTATAAAATATCCCATGCGGCCATAAATAAAATGTCCAACCATGTAACTTATTTCATGAACAACAGTTATAAATAAATAAAGAGCAAACCATTTTTTTTTTATTAAATATAAACCATTTTATTCTACAGTAATAGACAAAAGTTTTCCATCACCCTATAGAATTAACTCATTTTGCTTCATAAAGTCGAATGAAACCTGCTGAATAATGTTTAGTTAACACTAGCTCCGCCATAGGCTCTTTTTGAATGGCTTTTGCAATTAAATATCTCTGCGTATGTGAATATCTCGTGCATGTCCGTTCTTAAGTGTTACTAAATATTTGATTTTGAACTCTGTTTCACTCAAAGCGCTTTCATGTTGCATAAGTTATGTTATATTTTTGTTTTATACTATTTTTTATAACTAGTTATTTATGTTTTATAATTTTATATGTGCATACAGATTCCTACACCTGTTTACACAGCAGTTTATTGCGTAAAGTTTATTTTATTAGTTTTTCATGTTTATGTATATGTGCTCTTTTTGAAAAAAATAAGAAAAAAGTTTAATTTTTTTATGTTTTTTAAGTTTAAATTTCAATGTTTCTGCTCTGAAAATGTTATGTATGATGTTCATAAATAAAAATATTAAGTTGTATCCGATTGTTTGTTTTTCATTTTCATATCGAAGCCGTTTTAAAATGGAGCCGCACATTTTGCGGGCACGGTGGTTGTATGTAGTCCGAAATCTCGGCGGTTCTAGTGTTAACACACTGAATTACATACCGCTTTGTAATTTTCCATTTACCAAAGCTGAACATGAAATACTGTACTGCTATTATGGCTTCCGGTAGACTTAAAATATCATTTTGTAGTTTCATTGATCACATGATGTTAAATAAAAGATCTAAGATATGTTCATATAATATTTTTTTATTACGTCTTAATCCTAATATTCTAGGCGATGCTAAACGTTTGGCCATAGCTGTATAAATCCACACTGTGCTTATCATACACTTATCAAGACTGTTCTCACTTCCAGGACTTCCTGGCTCCCCGTGCCAAGCCTGATCCACTAGGCCACCTATGGGGAGCTGTTTCTGTTTCTACGACACAAGTAAGCAACGGGGTAACTCTTACCCTGGCCAAAGCCTCCTCCACAGTTATCATCTTCTCTTTCACCATCATCATGAGTTGGATTCGCTCTTCATCACTCATTGTGATCTCACTGGCCACATACCCAATGTCCTCTCCTGCAAATCAACGACAGTAAAGAGAACGAAGGAGTTGTATAGCAAACACAGAGTGCGCTGACACAGCTATGAGAAAACAGACTATATGCAACTGAAAACAAGTACAGATAAACAAAACAATTCACAAACCAAATGGTTTGTAGAAATAAACTCCAAAGCCAGGTACTGCATCAAGCACACATGGCTGTACCTTTTGAAGTCTGCCGCATGACTCCCTTCTGTGACTTGCGAAAATTCTGCCAGAAAGACTTGTTTTTCTTCTTGCAGTCCCCCTTTCCTTTTTCAAACAAAACAAAAAACAAGCATGTTACAAAAATTCTTGCGCAAGAATTTTTAAATCAACCACCAGTAAGTTTTGGTTAAGGTACAGGCCGTGATTCTTTCTGTCTTTGAAAATCTAACAGTACAAAGTTATCGTTATTATTTATGTTAAAAAATAAAAATAAAATAAAATATTTTTTAAAAAAAGATAGCACAGAGAACGCGGTTGTATTTTCAAAAATGTTATCCTTAGATCAGAAAAACTGTCTAGAACGTTTCACTACAGCTTTGATCATCTTTAATTCACCACATACAGAAGACTGATTTCAGATTTGCTTACACAATAAAAACATCTGAACGAATGCTCACGTCAGACTGTATTCCCAGACACTAGTTATATAATATGAGATGAAAATACTTTTTAATAAAATGGACTCTGATAACTAAAAATAGGAGTTTGTGAACATGTCATCTGTTTCATTGATGGCAGGAAATGGTCAATTTTTATTGGACAACATATTGTAGAAAATCGTAGAATACAGATGTGGACCAGTATTAAGATAATGGATCCTACTCACAAAACCGTTTTGTTAAGGACTGTTTTTTTTTAAAATGTATTTTGATTAATTAAAAATTCAGTCCATGAAACATTTTTCAAGTGTTTTAATCTTTTTTGTTTTTCATTTTTCAAAGCCTTATCCTTAAAAAAACCTTCCTTAAAACAGTCCAATAAATCAAGCAGTACTGTCTCTGTCACATAACCTCAATATGGCAACCATACACACATGTAGCATACAATATTTATACTGTAACCCTGTGAATATGAATTAACTACCTCAAAGAGTCTGTGATATGAGGCTTTGACACTATGGCAAAGACAGCTTTGTAAAAGGAGTACAATACCAGCGATGGAACTTAACCTGCAGAATCAAAGAATACAGCTGTGTACAGAGTATGCAAATATCTCAAATCAGTCCATATTATCCGGAAACCAAAAAGTCACATGACAACATAGGTCAGAGGTCAAAGTGAAGATGCTGCCCTACATCATACTGAAAATAAGAAGTCAGCATCTGAAATTGTGGTGGCAGGGATGGTGGTGGCAGGGATGATGGTAGCAGCGGGTTAACAAAAACATGAAAGTTTCCTTCAAGGGGTGATCAAATGCCTTTTTTCTATTTTCCTTACTTTCCTTTTTTTTTTTTTTAAAGGTGTTAGCAATCATTCTAAAACGGTTCTGGATTCTTTTGCTCCAATATTGGAATATATTTCATATTTTACAACAACATGCATTTTACTTTTAAAACAATTTAAAGGGAAATGTAAAAAAGAAAATACAATTACTTTTGAAGCTATTTTCTCTACAAACAGGCACTGAATTATGATAACCCCCGTAAGACATCTATTAAAAGATGATTTCAGTGTGGCTCACTACTACTGCATTGGTACCTCTTCTTGACAGTGATCTTTAGCAGGTAGTAAACCTACAAAGTATTTTAAAACATCTCTGGTCTGCTACAGATAAACAATTCTGAGCATTTCTTATTAGCTGTTTATAGGAGGGAAAAGGCTTTTGTTATCTTTATTTTGTTACAGATATTAACAGAAGTCAAAACAGAACAAACTGAAGGTCAGGTAATATGAATTTGTCATTCCCATGGCGCTAAGCATTATTCAAAGCCAACACAGCACCCAGCAGTAAAGTGAGTTAAGTTTATACAATGTAAATATGAGCAGAGCCTTTCTGACCACAGAGGAGTGATAATCATCTGGGGAAGGCTGGATTTGTCTGGGATTCACTGTACAAATGAAAATAATTGAGGCTATTGTTTGTGTGAATTTCCTGAATTAAAAAAAAAAAAAAAAACCTAGCCGAGAGCAAGAACATTGTAACTAACAAAAACACAGGTTTTTATAAATGACCATTTAGAGTTTTAATATTAAAACATTAAATCAGCCATCAGATGTTTCTTTTTATTTATTTATTTTTTGTTATGATGTTCCTGTGCGCTGCCAGAAAAATCATACTTTGTTTTTCACAAATCCAATCAAAAGATTACATTAAAACAAAGGACAAAACAAATTATTTTAAGAGTACCAACCTACTGATCCATCTTCAGAGCTTGACTTGTGAAGGGACACCCTAAAAAATAAAAAAAAATAAAAAAAAATAAAGGTTACACTTCTCAAACATAAAAGGAAGACAGCAACTTTAAATGGTAAGTGCATGTGCCCTGTACCTGCTATCAGATATTGTATTTTTCCTCATTTTCTTATCTGGTCATTATTATTTTATTTTTTTACTCTTCTTTTGAGTTCCAAACTAATTTACCACCTTATGCTGCTTTATCTGGTTACAAAACCCCTGTCTGTCACTACAAAACCACGTACTAGAAGCCAATCAGAGACAACAGAGGTTAAAAAAAGAGCATGAAAAAGATCCTGTGTGTTTCAAATAGCCTGAGATCACTGTGACCCTCCCATGAACAATGGGGCTTTTCACACACAAGCCAGACTTACTGCAACTGTAGCACTCACGTGTTACCAACATTTTTGCAAAAGGTCCTCCCTGTCCTGTCCCATCCCCTGCCCCCGTACTGTACTTCAGTCATCAGCTGACACTTGCTGATGTTAGCTCATTGACAGCACAAATTGCAAAATATGTACCTTAATACTTTAAACTGCCACTAGATGGCACTGCCACTTTTTTAAAAATTAACAACAAACAAAAGACTGAGGTTATTTAATGCAAAGTGCATGGCTATGCACTGGTTTCAATTCACAACTAAGAGCAAACTAATTTACTTAAGCAGGTGGCAGTCTTTTCACAGCTACTGCTATTGTTGTTCTTTTAGGATTTCCAACTACATTCAATTCATAATATTACAAATAAATACATAAAATCATGAAACAAGAACAATCCCGTCCCATAGTCTTTAATATTAATGGAATTCTGATATTAGTAACTGCACGCCACTTATTGACAACCATATTACTAGTTGCCAGTGCTACAGAGTGCACTTGTATGATTTATGCACATACTTCATGCAGCTTTTATAACACACTGACTTCACAACTGCTTATTTCTGGCAGACTGAGGCAGAATCGTGGCTTTGAAACTGGCTACTAAAGCTGCATGCAAAATTGAGATGGATTTAAGGTGGGAGGTGATACATTGTAAAAAGCAGACAGTGTTGGACAATTTCTTATTTTAAAAGTGTGTTCTTTAGAATTGATTTTAAGTACAACACATATTTTTTTATGTTTGCTTTACTCATTGTAAGGACAATTGTAGTACATCGTTGTGTAGTGCTATTTAAGCCTACTCCTTTTTTTATTTTACACACGCGTGAAGTAAACAGTTCTATGTTTGGGTATTTCGTGTTTCTCATGTTCATTTTTAACACTGTAACATTTAAAACACATGTATTTCAGTGCCATTATACTGCAGTATACATTGTTCCATATAAATACACTTGAAAATGGGGGCTTTTCACTTATTGGCAACTTCTGGTTAATGACAATTTTTTGCTGGGAACCGAGAGGTTGTTAATAAGCGGCATCTACTCTGTGTGTGTGTGTGTGTGTGTGTGTGTGTGTGTGTGTGTGTGTGTATGTGTGTATGTGTGTGTGTGTGTATTAATTAAAAAGCATGTTTACAGCCAAGGCTCCTCTAATTACCAGTAATATGTCAATGGTTGTTCTGATCCAATATACACTAGGAAACCATCATTCCTCAGCTGTTATCTTTTCCACTATCCAGAGGTTGCTGGCACCTTTTGTGCATATCGAAGGCTCAGATTTCTCCCTTATTCACTTGCGGCTTTAATTTTTCCTAGCAATTTTCTAGAGATTACTCATTTGATTTGCTAAGCAAATTCTATACGGTTATCTTTTTAAAAAGCTATAACAACCAGGCAGTCGGGTGATTGTTTAGCCTGAAAAAAGAAGATTGGATCCATCTATCCAAATATTCCAAAACACAAACAAAACTGTTAATGGAATTTATTGTGACTCGGACAGATTTATAAGAATTGGTGAAATGAGTTCTGTAAAAATGATCTGGGCAATGTATTTCAGTTGTGTTTGTGATACTTAAACTTGGGGATGGGCTAAGAACAGTTAAATTCAATTAATTCCCCAGGATGGATTATAAGGGGATTTCTACTGTACAACCCAAGCCATTGTTCTTCATCAGTTTGTGTCTACAGAAGGCTTTACTGTACTAAAAGGACCAGCTAAAATCCTGGTGGTGAGCACATGAAGCTCCATTTAGATTTCAAAGACAGTTTGAATCGGTTGTCCAGACTCAACTCAGCCCTTATATAAACCCATAATGAAAATGGAATTCAATCCCATGGGGTGAAAAGATAATTGCCTCACGGATCAGACATTGTGCGTTGTCGTAGTTCCTGAGGAGATAGGGCCTCCAGCAATAGACACACCACAGTCAATGTGTGCTAAAGCTCAGGGAACTAAACTACCACAAGCTGTTTAACTAAACTACCATGCAGCACTAATTATATATATATATATATATATATATATATATATATATATATATATATATATATATATATATATATATATATATATATAGTAAATATGGACTGGAGAGGAGGGCTACAGTGGAAAATTATTGACCTGAGGGAAGACTATTGTTACCGACAGGGGTCTATAATACCCGAAGCCACAGGCTGAGGTCATTGCACCCTGGAGGTGGTAACAATAGTCTTCCCGAGGGGCATTTAATTTTCCACTGTGTGCTGAGTCTGCAGTACATATTTAATATAGGAGTCACTCAATATAAAAAATTAAAAAAAAGAAAACCTAAACATTTTTGCCAGGAATATCTTAGTGCTGTACATATAATGAAGTAATATACTACTACCAGTGCAACAGGCAATATTTCTGGAGCAAAATAGGTTTTATGGGTGTGATTCACCAAATATTTATGGCTTTACAGTATTTTGTTTAAATATAGCTGATACAGCACAAGTAAATAACTAAACATCATCAATAAATAACAGAAAATGCTTTTGAAGTTCATACCGTAAGTTTTTTCTTTCTTTTGTAGTATGTTTTGTAATTCATTTTTTTGTTAAGTCACAGAATCGCCATTCAGCAGTTTTTTCATTCAGCCATTTTATCTTGTTGTTTTGGAGTGGAGGTGGAAGGCTTTCCTTTGAAAAGGGGCGGGTCTGACAGTGATGTGAACCAATCACATGACAGATGGAGACTATTTTACTGGAAAGATATTTGTAACTGCATTCATTTTAAAGCAACTTCTTCATACTTTTAACCCTTTGCGGTCCTATGTCGGACCCTGTCCGACATCATCAAAAAGACGCAAAAAACGGGTTTTTAGTCGTTTTTTTCTACGGAAAAAGCCAAGAAAACCATTCAATGGCCGAGTGGGAGCGACAGGAGCTGAGACAAGCCGAAAAAAAAAAAAAAAAAATAGGGCGTATCTCATGATTAGTCATACTTGCCCCTGGCATCACATAGGGGCGGTCATAAGGAAACAAGCTGGATGGTACTGCATCAGCGCTCAGAGAATATCACGGACATTTGCAGAGCTTTTTTGAGATGTTATAGTAATAAAATAATGACTTGGATCGCATTATTGAGGCGTTTGGTGATAAAACGAGTGATCAGGAGACGATTTATCGGTATGCACAACTATTATTATTATTATTATTTATTTCTTAGCATATGTGAAAGCTATAGCGAACGAAAGGGTGGGGCGGGGCTGGAGATGCCTAGTGAGTGCTTTGTTGATATGCAGGGCCTTTTAAACCCGTTTGACTGTGGAAAAAAAACCACTTTTAAACAGCGCGTCTAAAATTAACTGCGCGTGTGAAAATAAACTGGACCTGACGCGCCTGACGCGCACTTAATAAATTGACTGCAAAGGGTTAAAAGTAACTGCAGATTGCTAAATATTTGCAACATAAAACAGTATCCAATGTTCTATCCATTCTATCTAATCTGGGTTTTCATTTACATGACTATCTATCCATTGAGGAATACGTCTTTCATGCCCAATTTGCTCACAGTCCCATTCTGCTGGGTAAAAGTTAGGATTCTCAACAATACCAGTGATTTGTGTCCCTCCATTCATGTGCTGCTAACTTTACCCCGAAAGTTAATGATGCAGTGACACTTGGCATCAGATTCCGCACTGACTAGCAGCCAATAGCCATTTCACTCCAATGGGGGTGGGAAGTCTATTTTATTGTGGACTGATATACAGCCTCTAATTGAGTTGTGTTCTGTGTTGCCACTGCCTTGGAAAGACTTCCTTACGACCAAACCAACTGCAGTTAGTAAACAGCATGCCTTCTGCATACTGAAATAAACCAAAATTATCAATGGCATGTCTAAACAGAACGGACTACTTTTAAATAAGTATATTCTGTATATACAGGGGAAGGGGCAGATTGATAAACCCCCTGATTTCAGATACTGTAATGCATGCTTGAACAATTGTAGTACATTACACAGCGACTTCCAGGGGATCCATTTACTTATGAAAAATGTTTTACAAAATGTATTACTATTAATTTATACAAATAGAAGAAAATATTGATTCAAAACGTATTTAACTACGCCTCTGTCATAAACAAACAAATACATAGAGTGGGGTGAGGAGAGACAAGTTGTAAAATGTAAACAAAAACTCAAAAATAGGCCGGAGACCTGATTGACAATGAAGTATTATGCATGTATTGTCCAGGGGGCAGGACCATAATTCGTGTAAAAACTGCCTGCTCCTATAAATGTTACAAACTGAATACATTACAATTTACCTAACAGGAGCAAGGAGTCTAGAGGAAAATGGGCCTTCTGTATTCTTATCAAATTTGAATGAACCTGAAGGCAAAACAAGGCTACAGGGGCTTGACCTTGCTGGCATCAGTGTGAGAAAGACCGTGGAACTCAGAGGCCCCCATTTAATTATCATATCATTATGTTGCCATGGCAGCAGCTCTGTAAGCAGGGAAAAAAACCTTCTCAGTGCATATAAACACTGATCCATTTCACAGCAGAAAAAATGTCTGCCTCCATTGTAAAATATTATCAGAAAATAAATGCAAAATATCTTCTTTTAACACCACACATTGGTATTAATACTATGAATTAACCTGTAACAAATTTAAGTTAAATATATAAGTTAATATATTTTTTAAATTACACTGTATTCACTTTTTTGGTTTTGTTTTATAAACACAACTTTTCTGCAAGTGAAATGGAAATTTAAACTGTATGAAAATGATACTTATGAAATTCCTTTCTTAACAAATATCACTCAACCAAAAAGACACAATCTACTTCAGTGGTAATTACATACACTTAAAAACCTAAAACAATTAGCTTCATGACTTTAATCTCTCTAACCTTTGAATAAAAATGCGATCTATCACTACAAAGCACCTCAACAGCTAAATGATTTCCATTACAAGTTAGCTCAATGTGGCAATAGATACATTAGGATTATAAATATTTCAGACCACGAACTGCATCAAGCGGTTTTGAATATTAAAAGGCACACATTATGCAGTCTCTACTGCAAAGGGCCCTTATTGTATGGCAGGAGAGCATGTGTACAACAGAGTAGATGTGATTCTCAGTAAACCGGTTGCTTTTTCTGCCTTTTTGGAGACAAATCACACATGATGGCCAAATGCACGGATACTGGGGGATGCTTGCTTGATGGCATCTGTGCCAGAATCCGAGTTTCCTTTAAACACCACTGTACAGAAACAAGGGCTTCTTCACTTGAATTTCCTGTCCACGGGAAGAATTAGGTTATGTAAGTGCTTATTATCAACTTATACATGTGATGGGTTTGTTCATGAAAGAAACTGAACTGACAGCAATGGAAACTGAAGTCATCTACTTAAGCACACAGCAGGTACAGGAGCCAAACCCATCCAACCTTGTCAACTGCTTCCAAGGGACCAACAATGTTTCCAATTAGAGCAAACATTGATGGCAGTTACCTTACATCTCTGTTAGAGACATGTAACTCTACCTATGCCTTTGTATATCAGGCTTCACATCCTTGGAATTCGTTGCCTTCAAACATAAATATGGCCTCTTCACAACACCTTTTTAAATCACTCGTAAATATGTGTTTTAAATCTGACCAGGGTTGCAAATCCTGTAAATACTGACTATGACCAGGATCATGTAAATTGTAATTGTTTACTTTTTATGGTTTTATTTTTCACAAATTTCATTTTATTTCAGATACACATTAATAAAACAACTCAAATAGATGTATATCAATAATAGTATAGTACACATCATGTTTTAATTACATATATATTTTTAAAAACATTGACAAACAGACCTCGCACAGAAAAATAATTATCATAATTTCTCATTAACGTCAGTAACGTACAGTCCCCCACTTTTTTTAATTAACTGCCTATTTACAGTAAATACTGCCCATGCCAGCTATAAAAATAAAATAAGATAATATATATATATATATATATATATATATATATATATATATATATATATATATATATATATATATATATATTACACTACCTTACTATTGTGGGGCTATCATAATAAGCAAATCAGATTCATTCATTCAAAACCAAAACAACATTTGCTCCAGTGCAAAGTTTTCACCACTTGAAATAAAACAAAGAATTAGCATACCAATACAAAACATAAGCAAACAAGCCATATTTCCCCAAAACGAATACACAGCTAATGCTTAACGACGATATCTTTCGACTCCTATTCCAGCCGACACTTGCAAAATCTGCACATCATTATTTTGTCACTGTCAGCTGCAAACATCCCATCATGCTCAAATTCTTTGCAGCATTGTTTAATTATTATGCATGGTTTAGGCATTTTAGAAACAAATGTCTCTTCTCTTCCATCACAATTTTAATTCCCAAACGACTCGCTCCAAATTATACATCTGCGCAAGTGCTAGTCAGAGCTTCTGTTTCCCTTCAGACTGTGTCTATGGTAACAGCTGAGCCTTGACAACTACGATCATTTAAAAGTATTTTTTGTGTAAACCTCCCAATTTAAAAATGTCATTCTATGTGTGCTTTATAATGATTTTTTTCGTTTTATATGTTGCATTTTGTGCCATTTCGTATTAGGGAAAAACATGGGGCTCTAGCTAGAAGCATTCTGAATGAGAGCGCATATTGTTCAGATTGAGTTTTGGCAAAATCAGTTTGCTAGTCCTAAGACTGTTAGTACAGGGTCAGGGTCCAATTTTTTGTTAAATATCTCAGAGTAGCAATCAAATACAGTAATCCATCACATATCCAACTGCGATGGGACCAGAATAAGGTCAGATATGTAAAAAGGCGGATGAATGAATCCTGTTTTAAATACCATTATACACAGCTGTAACAATTACTGTGTTCACACACTTATTGTTTTGAGATTCAGCTTTTATTACGGAGCTCCCATAAGTCCCTTGTTTAGAAAGATATAGGGTATTAATGCTTGTGACAGAGTAGCTGTCTGCCGTGTGGGTGCGTGCATTTGCTGCTGAGTGACAGGCAGGAGATCCAGACGGAGGACGAAGTCGATACGCCCCGCAGGCGAACAGGATTTATTTACATATCAACACACTGAACAGCTCACGTGACACTACCAGGATGCAAAATGACCATCAACGTATAAAATTGATGGCCATGGCAAACAGGAATGGCGAAAGGGGGCATCCCTGGCTAGTTCCTCTAAATAACATTAATGGAGGAGAAATATTTTGATTTGTAGATGCCATAGGTTTTGCATAAATTATCATAATCCAGTTGATATCCAAACTGCTGCCATCATATATTCCCATTCAACTTGATCAAATACTTTCTCTGCATCTAGTGTTATAACAGCAGCACTTGTGCCATCCGTGTGTTTAGAGTTTAAAATATTAAACAGGGGGTGTATCCTGTTTGATCGGAATGTATTAGGTTTGAAATATGAGTTCAGCCTGTTGGCAAGGAGTTTAGTTATAAGTTTAATTTCTACATTAAGTAACGATATCGGGGCGGAACGAGGAAACTTCTGTTTCATCTCGATCATTTTTAAAAATTAATGAAATATTGGCTTTATACAGTGATTGGGGGAGAGCTGAGATCGATTTACAGTGATTTATTACTTGTAACAGTAAGGGGGGATATTTCCTTGATATATTTCTTGAAAAATTATATTATATATCAATCAGCGCCTGGTGCTTTGGAATTCTGGAACTTTTTGATTGCACCTTGTATCTCTTCCAAATGATAGTCTGCGTTCATTGTGTGTACTGCCTCTTTACTCATTTTGGGGAGATTCAAAATTTTTAGAAAGTTATTCATTGCAGTAGAATTAGAGCTATACATAGATTTATACAGGTTAGAGTAAAATTCAGCAATGCGCTTATTAATAACTTGGGGGTCTGTTAAAATAGCGCCGTCTTTTGATCGAACTATAAATTGTACGAGATGTATGTTTCGCAGTTGTCTTTCTAGCAGTTTGTGAGGCTTGTGCCCAAGCTCAACATGTTTCTTGTATTCATATTTGAGTTTATATATATTATGAAGCATAGAAGGAAGAGGGTGTGTTCTCTAAGAATGCTCCAACTCTGCAATTGAATTCTCAATCTACTGCAGTTTAGTGTTATTCTGTTTTTCTATTTGTGACTCCTAGGATACAATACATCCCTTAAGCACTACAATATTTCCCACAGGGTTGAATCATTAACACCTCCTGTGTCACTTGTTTCTAAGAACAGTGACATTTTTTCAGATAAATACTGGCAAACAGTAGGGTCGCTGAGAAGTGGAATTAAGTGGAACACTTTTTGGTAAAAGGATGGCTCATCAAAGTTGGGCCAATAAATATTTACAAATATAAGCGGATTGGATTTAAGGAGTACCTGTCACTAGAATATACTGTCCGTTTGGATCAAAAAATTAAGAATTATAAATGAATGGTATTGTTTTACGAAAAACAATAACAACACCCACCCCTTGCCTTGGCCCCAAAATGTGATTGATAAATTTGTCCGATCCAGTTTGAGCACAATCGAAACTGATCTGTATGTTTAAGATGAGTTTCTAGAAGGAACATAACATCAACTGACAAAGCTTTAAGGTGGGCAAACACTTTACCACGCTGAACAGGACAGTTCATCCCTTCACATCCCAAGAAACAATGGTCACCTTGTCACTGCTTGAATGATTTGGTTTATGTAACATCGCAGCTTTTCGCTGGGCAAATTTCACCTGCTGCGATTATAGTCGCAGTCACGGTTTTGTCAACAAGCAACTACTCCCTATGGAGTTAAAAAAAATGATTACAAGACCTAAACAATAACAATACTAACAAACCCCTTCTCCCTCCCCCACCCCCGTTTCACTTCCCCAAATGAAGTGAAGCCATATTCTCATACTCAGAACTTGTTCCAACCTATTATTAATTCTGCTTTGGCAAGCCATTGCTCATACTCACCAATTACAATATATTTCAGTAATAACAGAAATAACCCTAGAAATAAGTCTATAAGGTGAAAGTCCAAAAATGTCCAGATTACAATTTGTAGGCAGTTTTTAAGGCTGTACTAATGACGTCTAGAACCGCTAGCAGATTCTTCCTCAAAAGTTGCTCCTGATGCCAGGTTCTTCGAAAAATAGTTTTCCGCTTCCCTCGGTGTGTTAAAAATGTGAGTTTCTCCTCAGATAGTTATATTTATCCTGCTTGTATTTTCTGCAAATGGTGTCATACCTGTCACTACTTCATAACCTCAGTACTGAGGTCAGGGTAGATAAAGACTCTCATGCCATTGTATCGCAGTGATAATTGCTGTCTCGCCAATCAAAGAAGCAGCTCCTTCGTCTAGTAATAGTGGATTCTTGCAATAATTGGCCTTGGGCTCTATTGACCTCAAATGGTGTCTTGAAGATAACAGAGTGGGAATAAATTCAGTAACGAATTCCGTGGGTCGTTCGTTTTCTGATGTTTTGGCATCTGGACCGGGATTCCATGTCGTCGACCTTTAAGACTTTTATTCTCGGTGCCCAACGTTATGCACAGCTGCTCTAGCAAAATAATTCCCATCTCGTGGTTTGTAGAGGTCTGTTCTATCCCAGAAACTCGTGTACTGGTCTCAGATAAAGATTGTTGCACTGTAGTCAGTGTTGTCAAAATGTTATTAAACTTCTCTTCAACATTCTTATTCAAGTGCTCAACTGCTTCCATGATATTCACAGACGAGGGGTGTATAGAAGCAAGAATGTCGCTGTGCTCTTCTGTTTCAATTAATTCCTCGGGCAAAGACGGCAATGTTTGCTGTAGGCCCTGGACTGCTTCTGAGTCTGCTGTTGATTTCGCTGCTTTCTTGGTGGATTTCGGTTTGGTCATAGTTGCTCAATATTAAGATTCTTTTTGGGGGGGGGGCTCCCGAGTGGCACATCCAGTAAAGGCGCTCCACACGGAGTGCAGGATGTGCCCTATAGCCTGGAGATCGTAGGTTCGAATCCAGGCTATGTCACAGCTGACCGTGACCGGGAGTTCCTAGGGGGAGACGCACAATTGGCTAAGCGCTGCCCGGGTAGGGAGGGCTTAGGTCGGCAGGGTAATCCACAGCTCACCGTGCATCAGTGACCCATGTGGCCGATAGGGTGCCTGTGGTTCTGCAGTGGAGCCGCCAGACCTGTGTTGTCCTCCGGCACTATAGGTCTGGTGGCATTGCTGTGGATCTGCAGTGCGAAAAATGATGGCTTGGCAGGAGCACGTTTCGGAGGACGCGTGTTCCAGCCGCTGTTTCCCATGTCGACGGGGGGGTTGCGAGCGGTGAGCCGAGGATACAGATAATAATTGGGCATACTAAATTGGGGAGAAAACTGGAGTAAAAAAATTGGCGACGACTAAATTAAAAAAAAAAAAAAAAAAAAAGATTATTTTTTGAATATCTTTTTGGAAAATGTTTCAAAAAACAAATAGAGGGTTAAAATATGAAAATGAGCCAGAACCCCCTTGTAAATGAATTTAAGGTTTGTGATGGAGCCAAAAGAACAGGTCAAATCAGAAGATGATCCATCTGGAAGTAAATCGTACTTAGCGAGAGATACTCCATACATCATGGAGTAGCATAATATTAACAGTGTTTATAGAATGTTTATTGGAAAACAAGTTCTAGAAAAAGAACATTTAGACCACCCATCAAAACCTAAACTGTTTCAGACACTTACAAAAGTGCCAAGAATGAAAACCCCTACTGCCACAGCAGAAAAGCTTAAACATAGCTTCTTTGAGATTTATTTTAGTGGTTAGCTGCTGACCGTAGAAGGCAGGAGCATCAGTGTTTCTCTTACACATCCGCCAAGGGGACTTCTGGTTACAGAACAGTTTGTGTACAAATATCACGTATATCCTCATTAGAACAATGCAAACCTTCCCATTACATTGACGCAGGATGCAGCATTTAGAGTTCAAGGTAGCAGGATTTTATCTGGATTTCCTGATGCACACGGCCTACAGATACTACTAATCAAAGAGGTCTTGGCTCTTGTTTAGTGTTTCCCAGTGATACACGACTGCTGCCTGGAAGCTACCAGTACCAAGTTCTCTTGTTTCACTGTGACGGGTTACAGGGGGCAATATCACCTTGTCATTCAAGCCCAGCCCCATTACAGTTCCAAAGATGTAATCTTTAAATATGATTTAGTCATTTAAAACAGGCGAAGGTCTGCTTGTCCATCAAGTTTTTTTTCTAATAATTTCCCTTTGGAACACCCACACACATAGGATAATTAACTCCATTGGCAAATACTGATTTGCATGTATCATGTCTTCACCTGTTTCCTCTGAACTGATAGGTCAGCCTGACAGGAATCATCATCATCCATCAGGATGTGCATGAGATGTTGTGATGAGTAAGTGTTTCTGCGAATCTGGTAGACAATAAAGGCTATCTAGAAGGGGATCTCTATTTGGTATGTACACATTACAAAATTGTCTCTAGACACAGTCATCTTCTAAGTGGCAGACATTATGTGATTAAAATATGTTAAATCATCTTTGAAACGATTTATTTTGGTGTTTGTATGTGTCAAGATGTTAGTGGTCTGAATATATAGTACTTCTGCGTAGGTGTGTGATCAAGTACGTTTGTGTGTAGTTGGGGAGTGTTTAGTTTGGTGGATTTTTTTTTGTCTTTCTAATTTTGCCTATCAGGATACCCCATCCAGTAGAAGACACAAAAGCCGGAAGCTCAATGTTTGTAAATCTTCCAAGGTCAGTAGGAAATGTGAAAGCACTGTTTTCATTAGTGGGGGCTAGTGTGACTTTTATGTAAGTCACCCAAGACTTCCTTAAGTGTCCAGAATCCATGATGGTAGCTGACGCATTTGTCTTTTCCTGGTTTAATACAAATCCTAACTTGGAAAGTTGCAGGTCCAAGGAGCTGAATCAGAGGGGATCTTGGGTCAGTCACTGACTACATGTGATTACTTAATACCTATATATATATAGGTATTAAGTTACCACAGGTCCTGATCCATTCTATAGATTTTATAAAGATAAAGTCTACATACTCACAACAGCGACTGTGTATCTGGATGTCAGTGGGAACAGCACATCTTAACTTTGTGGGCCACAGGTTGAAAACTGCTGCTTTAGAATATTTGACAACAACTTACTTCATAAATAAAAGTAACAAATACCAACTTTTGACTTGAGATGCTTAAGACTTGACTGACTTTTTTTTTATTTTTACAAAGGCTTGAAAAGCAATGATCCTTGACAGTTTCATCAGTAATTTGTGTCAGTTTTCAGAAGAAACTTACTTCCTCTCGGCCTCTGGCGTGGACACTGTGCTGCTAAAGCCAAGCGACTCCTGTGGAGGAAGAAGATTATGGCAGTGAGTACACAGGAACGACTCGTGTCACGCATTGATTTGAGGACAGAATCTTCTTCTGGGTTTGTGAAAATGTAGTGCTTACTTCAATCTGGGATCGGAGCTGGAGTGACGTGGGGCTGGCATCAGGTTTCTCCTGAAATACAAAACAGATGCTGGCTTAATGAAGCAGCAATAAAACGTAGCAAAGTCCAGATGCACCACAGGAGGACACCAATAACAAACACATTCTTCTCTAGAAATCTGCACCTATAGATTGTCATTTTGAAGTTCATATTGTATTTGTTAGAATAACCAATACAATGGATAAGATTCACTAAGTTAACAGTGTTTCAAAATTAGTGTAAAACAGTGTTCTTATTTGGAAAGATGTACAGTGGTTTGGCTCTGGAGCAAAAACTTACTGGGGTTCAGATTTGGGGATATCCTAACTTATAAAAAACTAAGAAAAATGGAATCACTTAAATTTAGAAATAGAGTGTCATCTTTAAGCAGTCGGGACACAAAACATGACAGCATTTATATGTAGGATTATACATATTTAGCACAGCTTTTTGGGAACATTTGTGATTGCTGTGATTTATGGATTGTCATGTTATTATGCATTAATAATCCTCAGTATATACAGTTTTAGTAGTAAAAAGTTTTTAAAGTTTAAACTACGTCTTTGCAAGGGAATTCTCCCAAAAGCATTAGCTTCAGTTCATATTCACAATTCGCAATTCCCTCTAGTTTTTTCCAGGGAAAAAAAGAAATAACCCAAAAACCCACACAATATTTTCAAACCAGATGCTGCTGCCTTTCAAACACGCTAATCTCCAAATCAGGATTTTCTGTGTAAGACTCCCAGAGGCAGGGACGTGTGCTGTCTGTTAAAAAGTCCTGTTAAACTACAGGCTGAATTGAAGGCAAAAGATGGTTGCCATAGGTTTCATAACTCAGTCCTCCCTCCTAAGCCTCTTCATTATTGCATGGCCACCAATAAACAGCTACTATGCATCTACTTTCTCCTGCCAGGAATTCATTAAATTATGTCTTTAACAGAACACTTATTCTACAGCACACAAAACACACACCTCCCAAAAGAATAATCCGAGTAACACATAAATTCAATCTTGTCTGCTTTAAATACATTATGCTTATTGTTTGAAGAAAATAAATTATACTAAAAACCTGAAGAAAAAGCAAATCCCATCCCTTAAATTTAGTTTTACAAAAATCAACACTTTTTGGCAAATTATTTTTTCCATTGTGAAAGGAATTGCATTGCTTTCAAGACAGCAGAGATCTAAGTGTTTAACCAACAGAATTTGTTAAGTACAGCCGTTCAAATGAACAAGAGAACTATAATTTCCCTGTGTGTGCGAGTATGCGTGCGTGTTGTGTTTTTGCTTCTTGTAACACAGGACACAGCTGATCTTAATCAGTTTACAATCCTGTGGTGTGCTGAGCCCTGCACAAGTGTGTTTAGTGCCAAACATTCAGAGGACAAAGCCCTGCTAGGGCTCAGGTGTCACAGTCTATGAGGTGGGCAGGGGTGCGCATGGGTCAGTGAGAAAAGGAAAACAAACCAGTGCTACCTTGGCAGTTTTTTGTTTGGGTATTACTCAGATCAGTGAGCGGCCAGCGACACAGATTAGGTAGGAGATCATCTGTGGTTTTAAAAGGAGCACCCAACCACAAACACCACTTCTCCCCCAACACACATACCACGACCTGGAGATCCAACAGTAACTTTGGATTATAGGCCACTGTCCGTATTGTCCTTTCTAAAGTTTACAGACAGCTGTGGATTAGGGGGGAGCAACTGGTGTGACTTTTGTGGACCTTCCCAAAGTTACTGATTTGGTCGACCTGCTGAAGGGGTCAATGCATACAAATGTTGATGCTCATTGCTGATCGAATAGAAGTAAACAAAAACATTGAATACGTGGGGACATCTGCTGAAACGAATGCAACCAATTGAGTCGATCAGGAGTCCACAACATTTTACAGGCAAGCCTTACATGTTTTTTCATGCTCATCCCGCATAAAGACTGCCTGCCACCATTACAAGTCTGAACAGTGATGATGGGGTTGTATGATTAACCTGTAATCTGACAGGCCGTAATTTGAGACTCGGGAGGGCTTGAGGCTTTAGAGATCATAACTCTTCATTATCAGACTGATTCACAGCAATGAGAAAAATGCAAGAGTACAGTTGTTATGCCATACATCTAGGGCTTTATATGCAGTTAAGGGGCTATTCAGTTGAACTTTCAAATAGGGCCAAACCTACTTACATACACTAACAAAAATACAGCAATGGGACCCAAACACACTGTTAAAATTTAGTTTTCACAGTTGTCTTATAATGATCTAAGCAATATTTAGACTCAACTTTACACTCATAAGTAGACACAGACAAAACAGACACACATACACACCTAGCCTAATAATGAAGTAGTATCTGCAAATGCCTTTTTTTTTCTTTTTTCCTTTGTGTCGTAATTACTTTGACATGACTTTCATGTCAGACCATCACTACTTGTTATAATAAAAGCATTATGTTACAAAAAGCAATAAGGTTGATGATACCCATTCAAAGGAAGAAGCACCCAACTGACAGTAGCCTGAGGGCCAGATTTAGTAAGTTTTTGCTCCAGAGCCAAACCACTGTACATCTTTCCAAATAAGAACACTGTTTTACACTAATTTTGAAACACTGTTAACTTAGTGAATCTTATCCATTGTATTGGTTATTCTAACAAATACAATATGAACTTCAAAATGACAATCTATAGGTGAAACAGAGGTAATGCCTGATCATATAAAACTAAGCAGCAATGTTCAAGAGTATTTGGCAATTATTATTTTTGTGTGCAGTTTGACATATGCCAGAATCTCATGATCACGGATACAAGCAGGTCACATGCATTTGGAATGAGATCAGAAAGATCTACAGTATTTGTTCTGTACTCTAGATGGTCTGGCAACCCTAATATCCAGTTTATCCACCCATCCATTCAAGATAGCCTAGTAGTACAAGCAACAACAAAACTCACTGAGCTTCATGGACACACCCAGGTATTAGGGAGTGCATTTCATCAGCTGCATAAGTAAAACACTGCAAAGACATGACACAACATGTCAGTCCTTATAAGCTTCTCAGATTCGCAAAAATCTATCCTGCCGGTGGGAGTCCAGCTGTGCAAAAGCCACTGCTTGTTTGTAGTCGGTTGAGAAGTCAAACTAAAAACCGCACAGACCTGTTGGGTGGCTCTGGTATGAGACCCCACTAGGTACTGTATTCCTAGGAACAGCTGGGCCCTGGTGAGCTAGGGAAGATCCTAGGAGATTGCAATGTAAACAGGAACAGTGCTGAAGGGCCTTGAGGACCTACCATTCCTCATTGTTGATGTAAACAGGAAACCCAATATAAGTCAAACACTGTTATCCATCTAGGTTTTTTTCAGCACATTATGTACTGATTATATATATATATATATATATATATATATATATATATATATAGTCATATTTTTTATTTTGCTTTTTTTTTTTTTTTGACAAAATATACACCATAAACAAGGTTGTTAGTTTTGCATGATGGGTTTCTAATGACTGAATATCTATTTTCTCTATTTGCCATTTCACTTTTATCTTAAAAAAAAAAAAAAAAAAAAAAAAAAATTATATATATTTGCTCATTTAGCCAACTTTGTCTTCAGTATACCAGAAAGGAGAATGAACTTCCGCCTCCATGAAAATACATGCAAAGCCTCTTTGGACCACATTGACATGGGTCACAGTACAAAGGCAAGAGTAAAAATAGATACTGACTGACAGCGATCCATTTGTGATGTTTTACTGTGTTTTAAAAATTAGAAGCTATTCATTTTAACAAATGTCATGGAATCCATATATTATATCAAATACCAAATTGGGCTGAAGTGAATTACTTATAACTAGGCTTGCTACTTTTCGACTGTAATCGGTAAAGCTTGTTAAAAGTCCAATTCCCCAAAAATATGAGTTTGAAATAAATGTATATGGGATAAACGTCGGTAAAA
This sequence comes from Acipenser ruthenus, assembly GCF_902713425.1. NCBI lineage: Eukaryota > Metazoa > Chordata > Actinopteri > Acipenseriformes > Acipenseridae > Acipenser > Acipenser ruthenus. Next base: position 18,052,733 of record NC_081194.1, read on the forward strand.
ACACTCGCTATTTTTTTTTCTTACCAAAAAATAATAATTTAGAAATCATCTCGTCTGTGTAGTTTTTATACTTGCTGTCTCCGTTCCGCTCTGAATGGCTAGGAGTCGCTGTCAGTCAAATCAGTGATTCCTTAATAGGCAAGTGTAGTTTTACCGTCAGTCATTTCACCCTGTCCTGACAGATCTCGTTGGCTGAAGTAGTGCTAGAATGCACTCATTCGTTTAAATGACTGTCAATCATCAGACCGATTGTGCACTTTCATTTGCCAGCTACAGTGCCTGTCATTTAAAACACCTACTTTGAAATTAGCGGGTTAAGGTGTAGGTAAGCTTTTGTTATTATAGGTATATATACGGTGACAGTTACTAGTTTGATTTGAAACTGGGGCGCAGGAGGAAAACACTTAATGAGTATTGTGCACAATACCCTGACCGACGGCTGAAGTCTCCGCGGCAGGACGAAGCAGGCCAGTCTGCCTTGCCTCCAGTGAGTTCAGCTGTGCTTAAGGAGAGGGGCGGAGCTCGGAATAAGTGTAAGTTAGTTCAGTTCAACTCTCTAATGTTTTGTTCTGCCTGTGCATATTGTTTTACTTGTAAATATATGCTATAAAAGTCTGTATAATACACTTTATATGCTGCGTTTTCTATGGTTTATTTGAGATGTTTTTTTTAAATTTGTGTAGGATCTATATATACAAGGTTTAACTTCACTGTGACCAAATGTTATTTCAATTAGAATGTTGGTAACCATGGTTTCGTTGCATGTCGAATATGATAGAGGGGTTTCTCTAAATGAGACATTTCTCAATGGCATAAAAAGTCTGGATTTGTCTTTTAAGCATAAAAGTCAATTTCACCCATACTCTGCTTGAATTGAAAAATAAAGATAAATTCTTTCAAAACTAAACATCGATATTAATCGTCGATTTGGCAAAAAAATAAAAAACGAATAGTAGCAAGCCTAGTTATAATTACATCTGAGGGTTCTGCTGAATTCCTCATAAACCACTCGAGCTTCACTCTCATGGTTTATGATGTTGCCAGAACCCTTTCATGCAAGTATAACATATAATTTATTCTAGCGAATACTGAATGATCGTTTGTGGTATGTGGTTTTTATTCTCCACAGGAGGATGTCCCAGTGGTTTATGTAAGGACTAGTCCCGGTAAGCACGTCATTCTACTTGTGTTATTCCAATCTAAAAAATGTATCCCACGCTAGATGTACTCACGCTTGTGATGTGTGTGTGTGTCTGTATTATACATATATATATATATATATATATATAGTTTATAAACTACTGGACCCGACGGTCTCGTAGTTTATGATGTCACATAAACCCTAGATGGAATTATTGTCTTGTAACTCACTGAAGCCCACATATACATAGACACACACACACACAGAGCTATGGCCAAAAGTTTTGCATCATCCTATCACCCTATAGAATTAACTAATTTTCTTCATAAAGTCAAATGAAATCTGCTAAATAATGTTACGTTAACACATCGAATTACATACCGCTTTGTAGTTTTCCATATACTTTATGAAAAACTGACAAATTGAAAAATATGTCATTTTGAAATCTAACATTAAATACTGTACTACTATTATGGTTTCCAGTAGACTTTTGCAATATTGTTTAGTAGTTTACTTGATTACATTATATTAAATAAAATATCTCAATTATTTTCATATAGTTTTTTTTTTATTTGTTTATTTAATTAATTAATGTACCAATCCTAAAATTCTAGCTGATGCAAAACCTTTGGCCATAGCTGTACACACAAACAAATAAAATAAAATATAATTTTATATAATGTTGTACCTATATTGTGTATATATACATGGTGTTGTTTCTATATTGTGTATATATACACGGTGTGCCACATGTGGAGATTAAGAATCACTGATGGTCCCACCAATGCTTCAAGGTCAGAATGTCATTGAACATAAGCAATTGTGAATAATACATCAGCAGGTGGCCTTGCAGTGGAATTGTGAACAAGGGTTTGTAACAAACGCCATACAGAAAACACAAAAAAGGATGTTTGTTTACCCTTTCACTCCAGCCAACGTAAGCCCCCACAGGAAACTCTGCCTTAAACAGTCAGCAGTGTGAATGCTTTACAACGGTTCACATTAACGTGCACATTTAAGAAGTCATATTCTAGCTGTGCTTGAGGACAACACATCAGCTGGTGAGCGAGTAGCTCGTGGTTCGAGTGCTACTGGTATGACTCTGGTTACTAATTTGAAAAGTGTGATCCTAGCTAATGCATTACAAAAGCAACGTAACCCCCTTAAAATCCACAAAGTTTTAACTCTTATTTGGTAGTTAAAAAAAAAATTCAATGACTCTGTATTAAGACAATCTGGATGCAGTCTGGTCAGCCAGTAAGGCGATATAATTAGGGCTTCTGATTTTCGGTTTTAACCGATAAACAAAGATAAAACACCCCTGATACAAAAAAAAAAAAAATGAAATCAGTGTATATCCAAGAAACACTGGAAAAACACTGGAAATGGTTACTCAATTCACATTGACTTCACCACCTTTGCCATATCCCAGTGCAGTTAGTTACGCAATGTCCCTCCTTCCTTCCTGACTTGTATCTAGCATGGATTTGTTCAGAATACTTTAACCCACCCCGATTACTGTGTGGCAGCAAATTCCTACATTTCTATTGGAGACTCTGCAGACAGGAAGAATTGTACACGCTCCTGAGATTGAAAACAAGATTACAATTAGATATGGAGGACTGTTCTTGCTTGTGCCGGATTTAAAGGTATAGTACAGTTAGATAGAGCGGATTTACATGCTTGTGGGATTTAAAACAGAATTACAAATTGCGACCATTTTTATAAATGCCTAGACACACAAAAAACCCCAGAAGAATATGCCTGTGACCATAAGGATTTTGTTGTAGAAGACAGCAAAGGAAAGAAGGTACAACTAGTGTGGAAGTACTGTCGAGTTACTATACATATTGTGCCAGAAAAAAAAGGCTAATCATTTTGGGAAGTAACAGAAAACAATAATCTCATACAGTATATAAAAAGCAAAAGCCCCCCCCCCCCCAAAAAAATTTAAATAGCTCCAAATAAACACTGAAAAAATGAAATTAATAAAACGCCTAACAGAAGCCCTAGATATAATCTAAGATTTACAGATTAAAGCAGGTTGTTCTTTCCTGCAGTTTTATTATTATTATTATTATTATTATTATTATTATTATTATTATTATTATTTATTTCTTAGCAGACGCCCTTATCCAGGGCGACTTACAATTGTTACAAGATATCACATTATACATTATTTCACATTATACAGATATCACATTATTTTTACATACAATTACCCATTTATACAGCTGGGTTTTTATTGGAGCAATCTAGGTAAAGTACCTTGCCCAAGGGTACAACAGCAGTGTCCCCCACTGGGGATTGAACCCATAACCCTCCGGTCAAGAGTCCAGAGCCCTAACCACTACTCCACAATGTTGAGTTTTAGCACTCAACATTGTGTCGTGCTACAGAGATTAATGTGGACTTCTCTTCAGTCAAGATGCAAGGTAAGCCATTTTAAAGAAAGTGTTGCAGGATTTTATTCCAATCTGCCAAATAGCTTTTATGATTAATGCTATAAAGCATACACCTGTTGTACAGAGTTTCTGTTTTATGTAACATGCCTGCCTTTGGTTATGCCAATGCTGCTTCCTGATAAGCTGCAACACATTTTAATATACTCTTCTGTAGAAATTCAAATAAATAAGGAGACTTCCTGCTTTTCTTACAAGCTCGGTACACAGTCTAAAGAAACCAGATGGCCGGTTTTACTTTTTTTTTTTTTTTTTCTTTGTTTCTTATATAACTTGCATGGCTCCCATAATTATTACTATCATTATGATATGAGGGTCCGGTGCGTCATCTCTATCACAATGTGGCAAACCCTTCATGAACACATATATATATATATATATATATATATATATATATATATATATATATATATATATATATATATATATATATATAGGGATCCGATTAGTTACAATAAAATACATATACTGTATATTGTGCCTTTTTCATCATGTATTTTCTTGATACCCTCCATGTTTATGTACTGCTAAACATATATGGTTATAAACTCCTCCTCTCAAATTCAAAGGCATTTACTGGAGCCATCTCTAATGAGGTTTGTGTATTTAGTCTGCATGCTTAGTTATCTTTTAAAGATTAGCCCAGCATTTGATTGACACTTTGGAATCCCCCCAGATATATGCAAATTAGATGAACAATAGGCAGTGGGAGAATGTATTTAAAACACATTGGAATTTTGGGATTTATTCTTTTGTGTTCCGGTAACCAGAGTTCCCACCGAGTCCTAAATTAAGTTTACTTAACATACAAAACCTGCTGTTGGACTAAATATGCCGCTTTGCCTACTGACGGTGCACTATTGCATTGACCATTGTTTTTTTCCAAAACAACTCCTGGAAGGAACCTTTAAAAAAAAAAAAACCTTACAGATTGATTTGAAAACAGCAAGGCTGACCGATTTTCTATTTTTAAGGCTTTCTTAACAGTGAAACCACTTTTTATATCTGGGAACAATGTAATTTTAACTTTTGGCATGATCAATATTTCATTATTTCACAAGATGCAAGACTAACTGACTCTAACACCTGGAATTCATTTAAATAAACAGAATAAAAGTAATATAGTAATGAAGACAATAACAATATTCTTACTTAGATAAATAAGCTCCGATTTCTATATTTTAAAATAAATCTGAGCATTACACTTTCTTATCTGTGAACTACAGTACCCAAAATTATATCAGAGAGATCATCAGGTTGAATGTGGCTTGCAACCCTAGATCCATTAAACGAATAAAAAACAGTTAAAATGAAAGTTTGAGGACAAGGGTATCCAATCTGTTCTTGGTGAATATCATCCACTTTGGTTGCTTATTTTCCATCAAACACACTCATTCACTAGAGACCCCCCTGCAGTGGATGATTCTCATTACTGTTTTACCTGTCCAACTTTACAGCTGAGCTCCATCAATTTACTTATCAAGCTAATGACAAGATGCCATCCGATGTGACAGTTTACAGTCAATCTCGTCTAATGTGCCAATTTAGCACTAAAAACAGACCCACACTGAATGGCATGACATAGACCCCATTCACACTTGCGATTTAAGGCGGCCCAGATTTAGGCTGCCGTTTCGATGTGCAAGTTAAACAAATATGTCTTTCCTTAGGAGGGAGCAGTAGTACTATTATTAGGTGGTCAGTCGTGAGCTTGTCTTGTGAATGTCAGTCAATGACAGTCATTTGCAGTCTGTGAAGTATCCGTTACGAAAATAAATATTTATACCTGTGTGTTCTTAAGAGTAATGTGATTGTGGGTGGGGGTAAGCTCGGACCGTCACCCCGTTACACACCATAGCATTAAGTCAAAATAGTCAATAATATATGTTTGTTTTTTTTTTTATATATGAAATTGCTACTGTGCTGCATTGAAAAAAATATATATTAATAAGAAACATCTGCTACAAATCAAGGATTACTGTATATCCCGGTAGCTCTTCCATTCTGAGTGCAGGCTATAGTTCCATAAAAAAGCAAAATAAATAAATAAAAAATGAATTCGCCACATTTTAGGCCTGCTTTTCAGTGACATATGTGAACAGGCAAAGGCGCCTTAAACCGCAAATGTGAACGGGGCTGCAGACCAAAATCTGAGGCAGCCCTGGGACAGCACAGTACTGTGAACGGGGTCATATTCTCCTGATTGTGGAGCTGCATTTATGCCATATAAAAATGTCTGTGGTTATTACATAGCCTATATTGGAGGAGGTTGTGTGGTCCAGTGGTTAAAGAAAAGGCCTTGTAATCAGGAGGTCCCCGGTTCAAATCCCACCTTAGCCACTGACTCGTTGTGTGACCCTGAGCAAGTCACTTAACCTCCTTGTGCTCCGTCTTTCGGGTGAGACGTAATTGTAAGTGACTCTGCAGCTAGTGCATAGTTCACACACCCTAGACACTATAAGTCACCTTGGATAAAGGCGTCTGCTAAATAAACAAATAATATTGTTTTTATACAATTCTATGGTTATGCCCCAATACAGTGCTGTGAACACAGTTTATATTTTCTGCACTCTTAAGGATAGTTCATACACTACAGGGTGGTCGGTTAACCCCGTTGAGACTCACTCATATGTGTTTGTGGGTTGCTTTGAGCTCCCTATGAGATATTCGGATACAAACAAGCCCAGCATAAAGCTAATTGGATATGAATCATATACAAAGTGTGAGTACACTGTAGATGACATCGTAGGAACCTGTTAAACCTGTTCATTGCAAGATGATATTAACTAACTTTTACTTTATTTTCAATTTATCGTCTTCAAATTGAATTACATAACTTCTCTGAGCACTTTATGTAGGCTTTTTTCTTGGATGATCATAGCTGGAGTTTTTTTTTTTACTTGGGTCAAGCTGTGCGATTATAATAAGATTAAATATTATTCCTTTCTGAATGTACATTACATCTTTTCATCTGCAATCGCCAACACTGTGGGGGAAAAACGTCTAGTTTATTTTTATTTATTTATTTATTTTTTAATTCAATGTGAGCGGAGCGTGCATTTTGTCTGCAGTGGGGGAGCGGAGCGGGAATTACAAGCAGTGGAGTGGAATGAAAGAAAGAGTGGAGCCCAAGTTATCAGCGAGAACTGACTGAGTATTTTCAGGGTATTGGTGCAGCACAAGTAAATCAGCCAAAAGCACCATTTCAGTTTTAATTTGTAGTTTCCAACACTTACGTGAAATGTAGAAAAAATAGTCAATACCTGTCATACAGTAAGAGAAAAAGAGAAATAAGTCGCCAAAGTAAGGCAAAAATGTCCTTCTCCTCTTTTTTTTGCTTTGTGCTTGGCAAGGTTGCCCCAATGGTTTCTTGAAACTTAGCTTGTGTTTTTGATAACTCCACTTTAAATGGCCGGGCACTTTTGATAACTTGCCGTTTTTTCACATTTCCAATGTGTTTTTGTTTCAGATACTTAATTCACAGCCTTTTACTCTACCAAAAAGCCATTTACCACCCCTATCTCACTAAATTTTGCATATCATGTATTCAGTAAAAAAAAAAAAAAAAAAAAGTTTACTCGTCAGTGCTGTTTAAAGGTTTTCAGCTTGGATCTATGAGCAGTATCAACTGCTGAGCGGGTAGGAAAACTCAGAACACTTTCATTACATTAGAATTTGGATTGCATTAAAAAACTAAAAAAGGTAGCTTTGTTCCTTCTTACTGGCGTTTTATGTTCTGGCCCACAGCCTCAACACACAGATGCCTGTACAAAAGAGCTCTGTTTAAAACATTACGATATTCAAAATCTACATGTAACCATAGGAAAAGTTTGCTTGTTGTTTTGTTGTGTATTATTAAAACTTATATACAGCACCACAGGAATGTATTTGAATTGTCACTAACTGAGAAGCCAAAAGGATTCTGGGAAAATGTAAACAAGACTGAAATATCTTGCAGTACAAGTATATTCACCCATGTAACATTTTACAGGTTGTGTTTACAATGGCACATTGTCCTACTGAATTCAAACAAATTCTCTCTGTTATAAATTCCACACTTTCCTCATTCCAATCTACATTTCCATATGAGCTGCCATGTACTGTATAAGTACAGCTGTGTGAGCAAATTCAACACCTACAAAAACAAAAAATGCACTGGAATCTTGGGATTGATTTTCACAAGTCACAAGGATCCATTTCTTACCACATCAATTTCCTGAGACACTCTGCGTCTGCGTAGCTCCTCCATCCTCTCACATACGTCGCTGAAGCAGGTGTTGTAATACTCAGAGTACTGCTGGGCCAGGTCATCAATGTTTCCCAATGAACCATCCTAGAGGGAGGAGACAGAGCAGGATACAGCTGGTCAGCAGTCAGAAGATATTAAACTTTCCAAATACATTCACTACACATTGTACTGATCAACCAAATTGCCATATGCCGTCTCAGTTACCACCTACACAAACACAAGTACACATACAATTCCTTTACATTGCAACAATGAGTAAGATCTGGGCAGGAGCCCATATCACGACTCATTTTAAATAGTTGGCAGAACTGAACATTTTTTCTACAAGGCCTGGCATCCACAAACCACGACATCTTCCCTCTCAGTGATATAGCTGCATCCTTGCATGAACTGCCCTTGTGCACACTCAGCAAAGCGGGATCTCCTGTCCTGATTTATGAAGTACAAATCCTGTCATTTCCCAGAAATAAATATAAAACAATTCAGTTTGTTTTGGGCACAAATTGTGACTGCACAGAGTTCCTGTTGCTATGCACTGTTACACACATACCCTGGAACAGGCAGATGTGCTAAGCGTTCCTATAAAACTTGGGATGTCGAAATATCTGTCACAAGGTAACATTTATTGGTTTGGGTTGAACCTTGAGATATTACATATATTATACAAAAAATGTTAACTACACGCACTGCTTTAACTATTCAAATCCCACAATACTGACTGCTAATAAAGTTCCATACATGAAACATATAGACGGTGCCTCATGCCTTTGGTCAGGGCGCATGCTAATGGTTTACTGACTTGCAAACAAAACTGCAGTACGAGTACTGCTGTACTAGACTACGTAAAAAGTAATGAATCTGATAGTTACTGGGGATCTGGCTTTTCTGTTCCGTACCACATCATGGATCGTTATTGTTGTGTTACATGTTTGACAATGTGGGCAACAATCCTTACACTATTACTGCACTAGAGCAGACATTTTTAAAAGAGCTTTGAAACAGACTTTAAAGTCATAAGTCTAAAATGCTGTCAGGATGTTAACAATAAAAAGAAAAATGACAGGTGCGTTATTTAAAAAGTTGTAGCAACGTGTAACACTACATTTTTCAGAACCCTTACTCTTTAAGCTGCTATACAATGGGAGTTTTTCCACTCCTCAAGTACCTGGTAAGGTATAAGTATATTTTCCAGACACACTGCTTGTTCAAAATTAACATGCCTACTGGAGATGGGTTGGGCCTAGACCACTTGGTTAATGTATCACAAGCCAGGGTCATATGGTCATTTCTCAGGGTGGATAGGTATTTAGAAACAATAGATAAATGGCTCCCAGTTTTGCGGGTTTTACACCTATACTCAAATTCTCTGACCAGTACCTGCAGATTTTCAACATAAAAGGTGCGACTAAGCTCTCTTATGCCTTCTTAAAAAAAAAAAAAAACATGTAAAGATATAGGCCTATCTTTTACAGTAAGTCAAATGCTTTATTTTCCATTTTATAGTTAGTTTTATACAGTAAAAGGACTGTACATATAACAATAATATATAAAGACACAAGAGAGGCTGCAGAAATTAGAGGCTTCCAACTTAAATACTTAAACATTCCAAACTAAATTATGAGATGGGTTGTTTGTGCAACAACAGAAATTGCATGGTACAGGTTGCAATCACTCTTTCTGTATTTATTATGGGCCATAATGTCATCGTCCCCTGGAACAAAATCAATAAATAAATACATAAATAAATAAATACATAAATAAATAAGTAAGTTGGTTGTAGTACATTGGAGGATAAAATTAATCAAAGATTTTGTGTTGAATTTGCCAGATAATTCTGGTTTTGCTGAGTTTAAATCATAAAAAAAACATTAAGGAGACCTGATTAAATAGCGACTCTGTAGCAACCAGCAAACTATATAAATTTGCCATCATGTATGAATAGGTTTTTATATCTGAGCCTTATACAGCTGTGGAAAGCTAGTTTATTTATCTGCTGAAGAGCTGCTGACAAGATGCCACACCAGCCCTTCCACTGGCATGCAGCTGCTGATTAAATAGATGGCTGATTACTGGCAGTTTCCAGGGAACTATGCCAGCTATGAATGCAGGCCAGTTAATTAGCAAAACATTCCTGCAGCTTATACAACACTGGAATATGAACTTACTAATACAAGTTCAACATGGTTGTGATTTTCCTTGAGGTTTCTGCTCTCAGACAAGTTTTAAAACTCACTGAATTTCTTTGAAACAACTTAAAAACATATTTTAAAAACAAATCACTGTAAAAACAGGAACTGGCTACATGTTTGTATAAACACATATTGGCTATCTGTTCACACTTCTTAATCTAGGAAAACATATTTCCTAAAGAGAGTCTGATTGCTTCCAGATTTTATTTTTTTCTTTAACACACTCATTTTATTAAATCCTTTGTGTGAAGAAACCATGAAAATTCGACAAAACAACTCATAGGCACAACTTTGCCATATTTGATAAAACTGCAACTCCTATTGTTATAAAGCAATACAACCCTACTGGGTGAAGTCTAAAAGCACAAAGTATTTAAAAGTGGCATGCTAAACAATTCTGTGCTTTAAGCATAGAAACCTATCTATCCAACTACACTCATATGCATCTCTTGCCATGTAGTGTTTCCATAGGTATCTCCTCTCTCCAAGTGTGTGAGAGTGCGTGTTGCTAACAGACCAATGTTAAAGTTCAGTTCCTTTCAGCCAAACAGTACACCCACCTCACCCATGTCTCTATGTCTATCAGTAAGCTCAATTGAAATCTGAACCACATCTATTTTGAGGGGTAGATGAAGGGTACAACTTTGAAACTTAAACAACTTGTTGTTTGCTTCTATAATGTGGAAAATAACATTTTGATCCATGCGACTTAGTGACTTTGGAAATTTGCATTTCAATACTACGCTTGGGTTACAGGTGTGCTCTTGTTCCACAGGTGATTTATTTAGCGCTTTCAAAGCCAGAATGACTCACATACCACTCATATGCAGAGCAATATTGATTTTTGAAGGTACTCTGCCTGGGTTTGTATATGCCCATCAACCTTAACTTGCCCTCTCGTTAAAATGCAACTCAAATTCCAGTGCCCCTAGAGTGATCTTTCCAATTACAACATACATATTTGCCCTCCACTGTACTTACCATTAACCATGCGAAATAGAAAATGAACACAAGGAGATTTAGTAACACCTGACTGCTTTCTTTGCTGGATCCAAAAGAGCAATCAAGTGGGACTGATTTATATTCAGTGTGTGTGTGTGTGTGTGTGTGTGTGTGTGTTACTGCGTGTTTGTGCTCTATTAATACCTGCCCATAATGTAACAGCTCGATACAGCTCCATAGAAAGCCAACCTTAAACGCTGTGTTGAACCAGACAATGCAGCTGTAACAGATGATGTAATCAACACCAGGTACAACCAGGACCGTACCAAGGGGGGTGGAAGCAGTGTGGCCGCACAGGGCGCTGACCTGAAGGGGGCGCTGATTGGCTGACGAAGAATAAGTAAAACAAATTTGTGCAATAACGATTCAAAACAAAACATGACAAAAGAAATGAAAGCGCTTCATTAGTCAGCAGCCAACCTGAGGGGGGGGCGTCGACTGGCTGACGAATAATAAGGCCAAATAAAAAAAATGTGTGGTTTGGGTTACCAGACCGACCCTAAATATGTTTTGCTGATAACAGGCTACACTTTTGGCTATCAATCTGAAAAACTGACCACTGTGCGCAGCTGTGTTTTCGCTCTCTGGAAGTCCCGCAGCAAACAAGATCTTCAGTTCATATAAAATGTTGGGGTCTGAGCAGCACGGCTGCAGCGTATCGCCAAGTAGTTGTTTTGCACTATTGTTTGAAAAATGCGACCACATACCAGAAAAAAGAATTCTAACCAGTGTTAGACTACTTTTAAATGTCTAATGCTCCCGACACATGTTTTCCTTACTGTGTCTGCGTGTGCTCTCTGGCTAAACAGTAGCCTACTGAAATTAAACAAGCAGCATCGAGAACTGAATTTGACGTGGCAACTGGTTTTTAAAGGGCAATTGCATTTTCATTTTTTTTTTTTTTTAAATGTTATCACATAACATGTGTTGACATTTCTAAAATAAACTAACTAAAAATGAGTACAATAGCTGACCTTATTTTATTTTCCTTCCAAAACTGACAAACTAAACAACAGCACTCAACAGGCACTGCCTTCCTCATCGATTCTGCGTTCCGAGCAAGATCTCTCGATTTGCTGAAAATAATTGTGAAAGCTTATAATACAAAGCGAAAATTGTTTAATGTCATATCAGTGTTTACAAATACACAAGACGCCTGTTTTTATTAGACTATAATATAAAGCCTTCTGTTTTTTATTTTATTGCAAACATTTGGTCGTGTTAATTCTTTATTTGTGACCTGCTATTTTGTCAGATTTTTTTTTTAATTGTATGCATTTTATTGCTTGTTTCTTATTCCTGTGATCTATGATGTCTGTATGGTCTTTATATGTTTTATTGTAAGAGCTTTGGGATATTATATTGTATGTAAAAAAGGGCGCAAGTGTAAGGCTAATATTGTCTTTTTATTTATGCTTTCATTTTTATTTGCACCCTGCAGTTTCATGGGGTTTTTTTTTACGGCTTAGCATGCAGCATGCGATTAGTGTGTATGCTATATGGTGGTCATTTCGAGGACTTGTCTTATTTGAAAGAACTGAAAGAGTTCCTTTGCTATATTGTGTTGTGACTGACCGTGCTGTGTCAAAGGACAGTGTGTCATTTTGAGAGATGTCCTGCAGTGTTGATACCAAGCTTTTTCTATTTTGTGGGCAGAATATCTCCAGTTTTAAATAATCATTGTCTAATCCTAAACATTTTTAAACGAGACATTTAGTGTATGGAAAATAGCTGTTTTAAAAATATATATATATATTGGTAATCTAAAACATAGTTCCAGTCTTCACATAATATAATTCTTTACATGCAAATAAACATTTTACCATCTAACTATCAGTATAATTTTTCAAGCAGGTGGGTGATTTATTTGCAAGTTCACCAATAATCCAATGTAGTTTTAGAAAGCTGAAATTGATTAAAAATGATATCTGAAACTCCATGGTCCAAGAACACTTGTCTAATCTAACCATTATAGCCACTGAATTTGCACTGGTCAGCTCTCTGAACTATAACAAGTTCTGGGGGTGGCGGGCGCTGGATTTGTATCTTGCACAGGGCGCCATCAGTGATCGGTACGACTCTGGGTGCAACAGTAAGAAGGTATTTAACCAGGGCAGATTTTATGTCTGTTAAAGAAAACTTGGCTTGGCCTGTGGGATAAAAGCCATAATGTATGGTTAATTGTCCATATTCAGAGCAATAATAAATGTGGCTACCACTGCCACTTCCAGACTGCCAGTATACCTTCATGACAAAATTCTGACCTGTCATTAGTCAGCTGTGCTCACCTGGTCTAAGTAAATGCACAATATCCATTGGCTGCAATATATTAAAAAAAAAAAAAAAAAAAAACAGAAACACAGATGAAATTACCAGATATTGTGTCGAAAAATGTGGAATTGTGCATTATTATTTTTTTTTTGGTCAATAGGCTTGTGAGTTGTCTGACCATTATTATTTAGTTGCAATTATACCACAAAAGAACGATATTTCCAGTTGTTTCTGAAGAACTGTGTTACAGTTTTAAAATGTAACTACACATTGGCTAGGTATTTAAAACACATTTTGACGAAGTAAGGACTGAACCCAAGCCCCTTTGGTTACAGTCCAGGCACCCTGGCAGCTAAGCTATGCGAGGATAGAGAATGTAATGAGAGTAACTTTTTTTTTTGGGGGGGGGGGGGGAGGAGGGGGTGTAAAATAAATAAATTACTACTCTTGTACTCCTACCGTTTCCTGATGTGCTATTACATGACTGAAACATTTCAACAGTTGCCAATGGCTGGCATCCTGTTTAACTTATAAATCTCCACCATGAGAACAGTTTCTTGAAGCTGTTCTGCTACAGTAAAACAATAAAAAAAATAATAACCCCTTCGCTAGTGAAATTACTGTAGCCAACAGGGGATGAAATGTGGAGGTGCTGACTGTAGCCCACCCTTTTTGGGAAGGTTTCCTGAGAAAATCTACTACGCTGTAAAAGAAAAGGGCGCCACAGACAGAGGACGGAAACTTGGGCGTTGTCCATCCCACAGCGCTGAGCTTATCGTCTGGCCTTCCATAAACAGGGAGTTTTGCAGCCTGTGAAAACATTGCTTTTAAATATGGAACGGAGTGCTATTTAAAAATGAAACACATGTTTGGAGGCCCAATAACACTACAATACTCCTGGCAGGTATTCACACCACTGCTTTTCTTTTCAAATGTCTTTCAAGATTTGATACAAACAGGTCCAATGAGGAACAAGTGAGGGCTCTGTTCCCTCCAAATTTTTGGACAACGTTCCCAGTTTGTTGATTTCATTTTAATTTTATGTTCACTTCTAGTTTCCAAAAAGGTCATGGTGAAATTGAAAAATGTTTCACAATAATTTTTAAAAAGTAAACAATCAAATTACTACAATAGCTTGCTGAAATTACTGGCATTACGTTAGGTAGTCTTGTATACTTGTATGCAATCACAATTACATTTGGTTAAAGTCCAAAATGACAATTTTTAACCACATTTACACATGTTCTGACAATGTAAGGCTCTCCTTCTGTACACACTCAAAACCTATTGTACCTTGGAACTTTTTTGTTTGTTTGTTTCAATGTATCAAATCACAAATGGATGTGTACTTGAGCTGGAATGACATGCCTTGTTATAGTTAAATAGTTAAATAACCTGCCAAAAGATTTTAGCTTCAAAAGTCAGGTACTAATTTGATGTCCAGTTAGCTGCAGTCATGCTTGGGCCTCTTGTTCAGTAATACTGAAAAGCACAGGTACCGTACCTCAATCCTGCATTGTAGGGCTTCACAATGCATGTGGAACAGCATTGTTCTTTGATGGATATATAGTGCCAGGGGGGAGAGCTAAGGTGAGCTGTGCCTGTGTATCTGCAGTGTGTTGCAGGCACCACGCTGGGAGTCCCAAGGCATTCGGGAGTGGTCAGTGGGAGTGTCAGTGGGGAGGCAAGAATCTGAAAATTGCTCCCAGCAACAGAATTACCAGACATTCATTCTCAGTATATATTTTGAAATAGTTTTTTTTTTTTTTTTCTTGCTGATGTGGCAGTTTAAAAAGTAAAGAAATTGTACCTTCATTATCACATATTTCAGCACTGTGCATGAACGCTTTGATCCAGAGTGCTTGATAAACTTAACTAGTGTGTTAAAGTCACTAGTGGTAAATATGTCAGCCTTAGAATGGTTAAAACATTGCTCCCCATTTAAAGTGAAATGACAGGCCACACCCTGTCTCTAAAGTATGCCTACTGTATAACACGGTTAATGAGCAGCAGAAAAAGCAGTAGTTTTCTATAGCTCAGTAAACAACAGCCTTTGAAATTTGAGCATCAGCTTTTTAAACAGGGTTTCTGCCGCTGTGTTCCTGCCAAAAGCCTTAAACAGAACTATGTCCAACCTTTCATGTTTTAAAAAGCAATATGCTCAAAACATTCTGAATACAATGCACCCTGTAGGCATTCTTTTGTGCAATACTGTTGGTATAGTATTCATTTTTTTTAACACATCGTCTTCCAGAAAGAACTTCATCACTGTCTGCATACAGTACATCGATGTCCAAAACTGTGAAATTATCTTTTGAAATGCCAGTTACAAACATCTGTTAAACTCAGTGTCTGAATATGCACAAACCAAAGCCCAGACACACATTCCTTCCGCATCTAAATCTGGCTGTTCCAAACAATATTGTCATTTATAAAAATGAGAAACTAAATTTGCTACCCAGAATCTCAACAAAAGCAGCGATAAATAGGTTCACAATATACTTTTCAGTAAGTATTCATTTGAAGCCACCTCATTTACAGTTTGTTACAGTTTTCTGTAAACGCTGAGTATGTCAGTTACAGCACACCTTCGGCCAGACCTTCGATGAGTGCCCTGAGGAACCAAGCCATCTGGTCCCAGAAGACCACTGGTTGAAAAAAAAGTCTAGTTTATACTGGACTGCACTTGCACAAACACAAGGGGGACATTAATAGTATTCAGAACTGTTTGAAAGTACAAGAATGCTCAATGTGCATAAAGAGCAGTGTGGAGTAGTGGTTAGGGCTCTGGAGTCTTGACCAGAGGGTCATTGGGTTCAATCCCAGGTGGGAGACACTGCTGCTGTACCCTTGAGCAAGGTACTTTACCTAGATTGCTCCAGTAAAAACCCAACTGTATAAATGGGTAATTGTATGTAAAAATAATGTGATATCTTGTAACAATTGTAAATTGCCCTGGAAAGGGCGTATGCTAAGAAATAAATAATAATAATAATAATAATAATAATAATAATAATAATAATAATAATAATAATAATAATAATAATAATAAATAGCTCTTTATAAAGGATTGTTAGAAGCCTGCATGCTGATTGGTCCATCAGTGTTCCAAGCCGTTACAATATCCAGCACAACGTCACACTTAGGAACAAAGGCAAATCACTGCACCTGTGCTAACCACGTATCACTGCACCACCAAAATCAAAGAAAACGCCTGTCAAAACACCTACTATCATGGAAGATACTGAAGACATCAAGGTGTCTTGTCATATCTTCCAGTTTATATTAATTTGCACTACGAACCAGTTTGCTATTTCAGACAAGACGATGTTTTGGTATTTTATTTGTTTTACATACTAGGTCATTTTCTGTAACTTCGGTCGGATCCAGATGTCAGATATTCAAAGTTTTATTTTCCTCCTTTTAGTTAGTATCAGCCGTTGTTTTGTGAAACTGACTGTTCGTTAATTTTTAACTGTGGATATTTTTATATTTTTCGATAGTATCTACATTACTAAATGCAATGTCTTAACCAATCCGACTCTCGCCTTTCTTCACTGTCTCGCTTGTCCTTTACTACTGCGTACTTACTCTCTTTACAGATTAAAAAAATGAAACATTAACGTGCTAGAAAAAAACTCTTAAATGACTAGCTTTCTGAAAAAAACACAATTTGGCTTTAAATGAAGTACTTCATCCCAACAAAGCACCTTAAACTCGTGCGCTGTTTGGTATACTCAGAGCCAATGGGAGTGAATTACCTGGCAACAATATTACCTAGATGCAGGAAGGCAGGCACCTCACAGATATACAACTAAGCAAGGTTTTTTTTGATAGTTATTCAAAGTCAGAAAAATTAACTGAAACACATTTAAGCAAGGTTTTTATAGTTATTTAAAGTCTTTATTAATAAAAAAAAGTATTGCTTTTACTGAAACCAAAAAAAAAAAGAATGTTTTACTTGAATATTATTTTTAGTTCATAGGGACTATTTTCTGTTTTGGAAGGTTACACCTCAAAATGTTAACAAATCTTTAGAAACTATATAGATTTCTCCTTTTTTATATAAAACATTTATAAATCACTTGTATAGAAGCAGTAAGGCACGAGAGGACATTGGTTGTGCTGGATATTGTCACTTCTTGGTTGCTTGCAGGGACTTGACTGCATCTCGTGCCTAACAACGTACCAAGAAGTGACAATATCCAGCAAAACCCATGCCCTATCGTGCCTTATTGCTTAACTGCATAATTCCATCTTCACAACACTAAATGCCTCTGTGGTATCCTGAACTCAAAACATCTGTTGTAATAAAACCTGTCACACACAAAGGAAAATGCAAACAAACTGTTTACAAGGCAGCAATGTTAATTCGGAACATTCCTTCCGAGGAGTCATTTATATACTGCAGATACAAAAGTGGCTTTTCAAGACCAACAGCAAGGAAAGTGGTGGTAGGAAAGCTGGGAACGATGTTAACAAAAAAAAAAAGGGAACCTGCTTTAGTTCTCGATACATTTTCTCGACTTATGCTAAAAAGGGCTTTGTCACTAAAATTGTAATTCATATAGTACTTTCTTGCATCATGATGTAAACATTTGTTTAAATGGTATTTTTGTTCGAATATGAATTTTTTCACCCATTGTCACAATGATCTCAAACTGGTCAATTTTATCTTAATGGCAATTGCTGGATTGTACCGTATTGACAGGCAAATGTGAGAGATCTAACTTAAGAGAAAGTAGTGGACACTTTTTGTTGTTGGTTTATTGAAAAGAGTACTGTACACAGAAGCATATTTGTGTTAATTTGCAGATTACACAATTTTGAACCATGTTTAAAAAAAAAAAAAAAGAAATGTAAATAAAAGTCCCTGTTTGAACAATTCAGTGTTTGAGTTTAGCAAACACACACAGCTGCTTACTGTATGCACTGCACTAAACACATACTCAAATTCAAACCAAACTGTGCATCAGATCCACTGTGTCAATAGTGGTGACCAATCATAATCCACATATATATATATATATATATATATATATATATATATATATATATATATATATATATATATATATATATATATATATATATATAAATAAACATATATGTCTTTCTTAGTTATGGAGACACAAATAACAAACATAAAACAGAGAAAACCACTGGGTTAGTAACTTACTTTTGTGAGATTTTATTAGGGCGGAGGAATTTCATATTTTATAGTACTACATGGAAATGCAGAAGCATTACTCAACCACACAATGCTCTTACACCAATGCTAATAAATTCACATGGTTTTCCTGTACTGAAAACAAGATGCTTTAAGGCCGTTACACACCAGACGCGATGCAAAGAGCGACACGAGAAAATCAATAAAACCTATGCTTTTCAATAGCACCCTTCACACCAAAGAGTGACACGACAAGCGACGTCGGCGCGACACAAATTCCAACACGAGCGATGAAAAAAAAAAAAATAGAACCTGGTCCTATTTTTGCGAATTCGTCGCGCGACAACTACACAACTGAGCAATCAGAGAACAGCTTCATGCTTAATTATTAAATACGAGCGCAGCAGCAGTTTTGCCCGTACAACCATTGTTATTGTTTCATTTCCTGGTCTGACGGCACCACCCACACGCACCACAATTTCCAGATGTGGCGTTGTGTCTGTGATCGCTTCTGGTGTGCACAGTGATATCACAGCGAATTTGTCGTGTCACTCCAGTAAAAATCGTGTCGCGTCTGGTGTGTGAAGGCCTTTAGAAAAGAATATATCAACAATGTGAACTACATCCAGTTAATGTATTTTTACAACTTAAACTAGATACAGAAGCAGTATATACTTTTTGTATGATACTTTACACTGAACAGCACAAGTTCAGTCTCAGCAATGTTCAGCGATAATGGCATTACTAGCCGGAACTTTTGTCGTCTTGACCTTTTGCTGGGATAAGCAACAGGTGTTTTTTTTAGGATGATTTTGCAGTACCAGAGAGTCCACCTGGATTACATCAACCATGTATTTATAGTGGTAATCCTGGTATAACCATGGATAGGTGGTTAATGCAATCCAGTTCCCTAGCACTACAAAATGCTCCCAGTAAATTAATCTGTGGCTTATTCTGGCTGGGTACAGGTTGCGCCAATCAACCACTTAGTTTATTATAGATTTCCCTCAGAACGTATGGTTGAGAAGTAGAATGTTGATAGTGTCAATATTTCTCAAAACTAGTTTACCAATAGATTTTGTTAAAACTAGACTAGTTACAGAATCTAAAGTAATGCATTTTCAACATGGAAACTGCAAAATAATCACTGTTAGTGGCTTTGAACACAAACTTCTAAGTGGAACTGAGGGAAAGTCTCTCTTTAGATATTGTCTAAGAAAACAACTGGGCTTTTAAGGACTTACATTCATTTTAAATAAATATTTCTGTATTTCATTTTAAAATGACATTTCATAAATAAAACATGACCGTCATTGTTTTCTATCTTCTTATCTGGTCTGTTTCATTTGATTAGTAATTTGGTTTAAAAAAAAAAAAAAGCTATACCAGAGGTCACGTTAATGCAAATATTTTGCGTCCTAGATGCAAAATAAATCCATTTAATTGGTCTTCCGTTCACGGGACGCACAGAATGGGAAATGGATGAAGACGTGCACATTCGTGGTAATCCATTACAATGCAGCAAAATGACTGTAAAATACTTCCTTGTTTAAAAAAAAACTTCTGGAATATAACAGCCTTGATTAAGGTACACTCCAGTCCTGTAGGTGGTATCAATAAGCCTCATATTTGGCTTATGCAGCAATATAAAGAAGGATATTTACTTCTTGACGTTTCTGGCGCCAGACCAGTGTCCGACAATATGGCGACAATCTGAAGTTTTTTTGCTAAGCAGTCAGCATCTTCTGTGGAACACCTCCTAAGAGATCACTTTGCCTAAGGAAACACACTTTGGGTGAAACTGATTTTTGCCATTGTAAATGCCACAGCTAAAGGAACAGGAACTTCGCTTAAGAAGAACACCTTCTTGACACCTATAGCGATTCGTTCACAACTGATGTTTTGTAACCTGACAACTCATTATCAAACTTAAATTAAAATGGTTTACTCAGTCTTTTCAAAAGCGACTTGTCATTGCGAGAGTGTCTTGAGGCACACTGATTGGTTTATTAAATCTTTCCAGAACCAGCGTCATATCATTGACTCATTTGTATTCTGATTTCCAGAGTGCACCTCATCGCTACAAAATGGCATGTAAACAAACGGCAAAATGCGCCGCTGTTTCTCTTGCTGCAAAAAGTTGGAAATTGTTTGAGCTGTTGAAAAAAAAAACCTGAATTAGACACAAGTCGCCGAGCAATTTGATGTTTCCTATTCTGGTGAGTTGCTTCACCATTCTGTTAAATAATGTGGGTAGGGGTGGTGTGTCAATTTAGTTTGACAGTTAGTTTATTAACGTTAGTTTGTCTGTTACTTTATTATTATTAACATTTACATACTTATTCAGTTCATTTCATATGTTGATGCACAAGCGTCATGACAAGTAATACATATTTATTTATTGATTGTCATAGGAACGGTCTACTGTTAGTATATACTAGCATAAAGAAAAGTGTGTCTGTATTCATATGTATATCTATACACAGAGACTGTTTAAACTATGACATATCATAGAGTTTAAATGTTCATAAATGTGTACCAAAATGCAGGTCCCTGGAGTTTATTAGCCTTTATGTTAACAACTGATCGTTTAGGATCTGATGGATGGGATGCAAAATTCTGGGCATGTGTGTTTCAGGAATGTATGAACAGAAAACCTAGCACGACCTTTGCTATACTTTCACAGATTTATGCGCTACAACAAACAAACAAAAAAACAGATGACAAATGGCACACCTTCAAAGGCCGTTAATCTTTCAATCAAATTCTTTCTTTCTTTAATGGATTTAATTACTTACACATTTTATAAAAATACTTTTACAATACTATTTCAAAACATGACTGCATAGCACAAAACACCATTCTCTAGTTATAATTTGCCAAATATAGACAAACTTACATACAGTAAAGGCAAATTAAATTAATACAAATCTAAACTGAACAAAACAGAGACATCAAATGATATGGTTTGGCACAGGTTGATTAGTAGCTAACCCAGTCAAAAACCATTGGTAATAGCTGATTAAAACAACCACAAGCATTACCAATTTGAGTAACTCTGAAGCCATAATATCTGCTATCAATAGATACTGTCTTGAAACCATTAAAAAGGTTAGCCCCTAAAGGTTGAACTGAACAAAGTCAACAAAAGAGTGATGTTCAGTGAAATGCCTGAAGCACAAGAATTAGATTCCCATTCCCATTTCAGAGAGCACTGGTCTAACCCAGCGATTCTCAAACTATGGGGCGCGCCTCCCAAGGGAGTCGCGGCAAGGTGTCAAGGGAGGCGCGAGCTGTGTGGTTTTTTTTAGGTTGGATGATTTGGAAAAAAAATTACAAATTATTATATATTTTAAATGTATTATATTTAAAAATAACTAAAGTAAAATAACGCAAAAAGCTTTTGTTTAACGTGCTAATGTCCCTTAGCAACTGTAATAAGTAACACGTATGTTGCGTGGTTCTCCCCCCCCAAAGTAAAATTAAAAACAATATCGGCAGCGCGCTTACAGTGAGAAACAGCTTTAAGAGAAATGGATCGCTTTGTGACAAAGGGAGAAAAACGTACAACACAAACCGAAGTGAGGGCAGCAGCGGAGGTTTCAGCAAAACGCAGAAGCCGAACATATGACGAAGCATATTTAAAACTGGCCTTTACATGGAGCGGGTCCAGCGGTGCACCGAGGCCTCAAATGTGCGGCGAAATACTGGCAAACCACAGTATGCGGCTCTGCAAGCTACGCCAGCATTTCGAAACACGACAACCCTACCTTAGTATCACAATCCTGTGTAAAGTTTTTTCACAGGAAGCGCAATGAGTTAATTTCTTTATTGCGCTTTTATAAAAAAAGTATCGCAAAGCACTGTACAGTACATAGCAGAAAAAAGAACAAACCACAATACATTTGGACAGCATGTCACACATACAACTGCCACAGTCAGACCATTTAAATAACAGTATACACATAATAATACAAAAGCAGCAATTTTGAAGTTACATTAAAACCCACTAAGATAAGAAAGTTAACAGGACAAAAAACAAAAAAAGAGATTTTAGCTGCTTCCATTTGTACTGTTTTTGAATTAATACTTCTGAAACTCGTACTGCTCTATATTGATCAAATCCTTTCAACTTTTTTACTCATTTTTTTTGCAACATATAGGATTTTCAGTTTGTTATGTTGTTTTAGTAAACTGGGGAGGCGCAGTTATTTTTTTTTTCATAGCTCCGGGTGGCTCACTATGACAAAGTTTGAGAACCACTGGTCTAGCCTGTATAGTTTATGCTAAAGCAATAGAACCTCCAACAACAGTAATCTATTCAAATTCTATAAACTTTTAGTATCGAAATCAGCCCATCTAACTACAATATTTCCAGTACTGGTAATTCCATTTAAAATTTGTTTTTAGTGGTAACGGTCCCAAATAGCAGACTATAGTTGACTAACTAAAGTAGTACCATACCTGTTTTTCCTGAATACACAAACATAGCATTTGAAAGAAGTAGTTACCATTATTCAATTATAATCAAATCTACATAAAGAAACCTCCACCGATCAGACCTTGGTGGTAGCCCATCACAGCCTACCACTACACAAATTTCTACAAAGCCTAGTTATTTTTCACTGTTAACATCTGGCCTCTCAGTCATAGGCAGCATCAGAAGGGTCACCTAAAATGAAATGCTGCATCCTAAAAGCCAATTCCATTCAAATGTAATGTTTGTTACACTGATAAATAATCAATATCGGACTACTGGCAAGACTTTGAAACTTCATCAAACTCCTGTGTATGAAACCAGGCCAATCACCACAAAAATCATTGACTTTGGTATGTTTGTTACACTATTTTCATGAAATTACCCTTAAATAGATTATACAAATAATCTATGTCTATTAACTTTCGCAACTAAAATACCAAAGTTTTACTAAAATAAAACACTATACCGGGGGTGTCCAATCATTGGCCATTCTACTCCACATTTAACAGGTAAAATGATATAATTGACTATTTCAGGGTCTGGATGGGGGTTTAATTGGTTGAATTAAACTCTTTAGAACAGGACTGGAACAAAGACCAGGAGTAGAAGGGCCAACTTTGGCACCCCAGGCTCATGCAAGTGTCTGCAGCACTGTGTATGGTGTGGTTACTGGAGTTCAGCCTGCACAAAGAATTCCTCAAGTCTCTTTTAACACGCCTGCTGGAACACAAACAGACTGCCCTCGTGCAAAACAGCTCCAATACACAAGAATGCATCTAAACTCTGCTGCTACTGGAAATGGGCTATTCATGGCATTTTAGAGGCAGATGTTGCAAGTACACAGAAACAGTGCTTCAATTATCTGAAACTGAAGAGATACATTAAAACAAAGACGTTATGAAACAGTAGCTTCCGGTCACCCAACAGCTTCAATGCAATGGATAAACACACTCCTGAGACCGGCTGTCAGCAAGGGACCTGCTTTATATTTCAGACACAGCCCTTAACCTCGTATAATTAGTATGACAACTTTCTTATATATTTGTGGCAGGTTCACTTGAAACACCTGGAAAAACACTTAATCAACTAAAGTCATGTTCGAATCAAAACACGACTCCTCATCAATTGCAAAACAAACCTATATATCACCAACAAATAACCTTAAGAACTGATAAGACTAATTTGAATTACTGTACAGAGGCAATAAAGGCAAAATCTAACAGAACTGTTACAGTAGTTAATTTGTGTGTGTATATATATATATATATATATATATATATATATATATATATATATATATATATATATATAATGTAGGCTACTTGAAAATGTGCACCACGGGTTCGAGTTCGTTTGGCGTTTTTTGTTAGTATTTATTTATTTTAATTACCGTAAATGCATAAACTTAGCAACATCAGTTAAAATCTAAACAGAAACTTCTGAACTGTCTGACATTGTAATATTTGCAATTAAGTCTCAATAATGTAGTACAAGCTAGTGAAACCTCCTAGGACTTCAGCAGCTCATCCTTACGTATTCCCACATGCAATGCGCACTCGCGGCACAGTACGGCAGCAACAAGTTTTACCATACATTTTCACATTCAGCATGTTTATCTTTACTTGCACGGATTTTATATCCGGATTAGTGAACATTCACAAAATGCTCATGTTGTATCCCCGCGACAATATTTTTTAAATAAAGTGTAACCAATCACATACCATTTTCAATCTCTGGACGGAGCACCAATTTCCAAATTCCAGTTTGAGGAGACGGAGTCCACCAATATAAATGTACACGTTTCCCAATCCGGTTTTAATTCAAATGGCAATAGTAGCCAAGTTATCAATATATTATTATTATTATTATTATTATTATTATTATTATTATTATTATTATTATTATTATTATAAGATGCCTTGGCTGAATGTCTTTGCATGTCACCATGCCATATTAGTCAACTCCTAAATGCACAATTGAAACCCCTTTGGTGACACATAAGTGAAGAGGCTGACTCAGATGACTAATCTTCCTGCCTCCACTCCCCTCCCCCATCCCAAATGACCCACAGACTTACCAGCATCCCCATGACATCGGTCCATAGCTTAGAGAAGTTGTCAGACACCTTGTTGTCTAACTGGGGCTCTGGGCTGGAGGTACCTTGATCACCCTCCATTTACTTTCCTCGCCTGACTTAGAGAGTTTCAGCGCAGACACATGAAAACAAAAACACGTTCTGTCAAAATCGATGACAAGCACCCCAGAAGCAGACAACACGTTATCTGTCCTCTTTCACCGTGCTTTCAACTATTCATGATTCATGGATCCAGTGAAGATACCCACACACTTCAAGTAAACAACATATACAAAAATATTCTCCCAGGGGAAAACGACGTCCAACTTCAGTAACGACATCGTTCCATTTTGCATGTGTTTTATCTTTTCTTTTTTTCTTTTCTTTCAAGCACTGACACGTATTAGATCCCTAAAGTTTACATCCCTTCCCAAAACTTGTCTGGTGGAGCCTGCAACAACACACAGGGAATAACAACTGGTCTGAACCAAAAAGTTCCAGCAGGGGGGGGGGATCTAAAAATATGCTACAAAAAGGATTTTAAACTTCAGAAGTCTTGGTTTACAATATAGAAATGTGTTTCTTACACTGCTTCACCCGCTTTTTTAAAAGGTACAGACTGTGTTGTTAAAAATCTCAGCACTGAATATGTTTCTAAAATTCTCTGTACCCGTCTGCTTAAAATTAACTCCCCCAACTTCACATGACTATTTTTTCTCTCCTCCCAGCTAAACATTTAGCAACAAAAGGTGCTACCAATTTAAGACGTTGTGGACATTAGCTGCAAGCAGTGACATCTCCTCTTAAACGTGATGGCCGAAGTTTATTGCAGATTATGTGCACGTGTTTATGAACATTTTCAGACAATATATTTGTAGTCATTCTTTTCCTACAAGTGGTTCACGCTAGTTTTTGACATTTTAAACTCATCGTTTTCCAGCCACCACCTTTTCCCCTGGGCAGGACACAAATACCCTGCCTCGTTAAAAAAAAAAAAAAAAAACGCTCCCTGAACACTGTTTAAGGAAAGACGTATTGTTTCTGTCCTATTTATATGTTATTTGAACTTGCAATGCTAATTATTTAAACTCATTATGTGATGTATTATTTTAAAAGGTCACAAGTAGTCCTACTATCCTCTCAGAATCAATGCTCACAAACGAGATGCAGCATGATTAATGGAAAAATAAAATGCATTCCACAAAATCCCACTTTAGGAACAGAAATACATCCTTGCCTCATTTGTAATTCTTCATAATTACTATAGATACAATGTCAAACTAACACTTTGTGGTTAGGTGGTTAGATTTACTTCAAGTAACTTCCACAATTCTATTACTTCAATTTTAGGGGGTTGACGTTCATGAAAACACACACACACACACACACACACACACATATATATATATTATTGTAACAATCTTGGCTCCCGCAGGCAGGCGCATCACAGAGGGCGAGGCAATCCACACACAGGTGGAGGTCAGGCCAGGCACGAACCCGGGACCTCTCGCACTGAAGCACATTTATACACAGTTGTCGTCAAAAGTTTACATACCCTCTATTTGCAACAATGTTATTTGCCAATGTATTAAGTCTTATAAATATTGTTTGATACACTATACTTACATGGCAATGATACCTCTTGTGAGTGTGTTGAACACTCATTCGTCTTACCAAGTGGTAATAAAAATCTGGTGAATTAACTGAGTTAAGGCACACAGTACCAATATTTATGACTCCAACTCTATGAAAGTCAAAGGAGTTAATTCATAAATATTGGTAAACTGTGCCTTAACTCAGTTTTATTATTTTGGCGTGAACCCGGCCCAAAACAGGGATTCAACGTGTTACCAGAACTTAAACCTGAGTCTTACTTCACTTAACTACATGAAGATCGGTACAATAATTTAGATCTTTTATTTATCATCATGGAATCAAAGAAACTACAAAATGATATCGCAAAAGTCTACCGGAACCCATAGTAGTATTGCAGTATTTCATGTTAGATTTTGAAAAGTGACATTTTTCGTTTATATCAAAAACTGCAATGCAGTATGTAATTAACGGAACACTATTTGGCAGGTTTCATTACGCAAAAAAACCTTAAGAGTTTAGATTTTACGTATTTAGAAAAGTTCTTAAAGCCTGTTACATGGGCTGTGCTTTTAATACTTGTGGAACAAGAGAGTAGTGTTTCAGTTAAGAAACAGGTGTGACCACTGAAAACAGACACCTCTCAAAGTTACAAAAACATGTTAAAAGTCACAAAGATATGGTAATGAAGCCAATGAAATGGTAGAAAATGTTTCAAGTATAACAAGATTTTATTTATGTATGGTGTTATTTCTGGGTTCACCTTTACCTCTTATTTAAAATATATGGGGCTAGTGGTTGTAAAAAAAAAAAAAACTTTGCACACATACTGAAGCAACCTGTACAAACACAAAGCAGAGACTGACCTCTTTAGAAAAGAGGCCTCTACTGTACATGCAATAAAGGGTGGAGTGTTGATATTGTCACTGACACCCATCTTTTGCCTTTAGCAGGTCCAGCTCTCGATTTTCAAATCAGTTGAAAGCATCTGGCTAAACCTAGTCATTTTTTAATAGATTCCAAGATAGGTTAAAGCACAACCTCTACCACACCAGCCAAGCAAATGTCACCCAATGCTGGTCACCAGGCAAGGGGAAATTTTCTCTGGCATCCCCACCAGATCAAAAATATAAACCTGATGACTTTTTGTTTCACACTCCAACAAACAAGGCCACAGCTTTTCATTTCCCTTTCTTGTATTTGAGAATTAGTGGATGTCCTGTGCATGCTGTTGACTGATGTTTCCTCTCACTTCCTTGAAGAGGAGATACTTACTAGTTTAGGGTAACCCTTTGGGGTACTGTTACTTATGTACTGAATTCACAAAATAAGCTTGCACTGTGATTTGAGTTGATTTGAGGTTTTTTCTTCCCTCCTCTCAATGTTACCGAGTTGGAAAACATCAACAAACCATCCCAATATTAGTCACAATTTGTGAATATCATTATGCAACCCTCATTAAAACATCATCAAATTACATCTAATTATAAGTATTCTTTAATAAACCACTTATAATCAAGTTAGGGAAAGAAAACAGATTTTTGTATGGGTGCAGACTCACTACCCATACAATTGCTTACATTAAACTAACATTTATGGCTTCAAAGTGAAATGCAGCATAAACTTATGTTTAAAATATAAATATATACTGTAACTTTGTGACTTCCTGTGCCTGACTTTTACAGATAATTATTAGCTTAAAGCTTTTCTATATATTAACAGGAGTCTGTTTCCTAATGAAACTTCTGATCATTAGGAAAACCTCCACTGTGTTTTTTTTTTATTTTACTTTGCTCAGCTAAATTCATATGTTTATGTTTGCAGACAAAACAGCAACAACAAAAAAAACCCTTACCAAGTACTTTACTGGTTGCTTATAATTAATGAATACATTAAATCTTTAGCAGTAACAGGAAGCCACACACAAAGCAACAATAACATAATATAGGCCTACTTAACCTGCAGGCAGATTAATCGTTACAATAGTATACTTAACCTGAGAGCAGAAAAACAATTAAAATAGGATACTTAACCTGCAATTAAATTAACATACAAACTGTGGGCCAAAGTAAAAAAAAAAAAAAATATATATATATATATATATATATATATATATATATATATATATATATATATATATATATATTATATATTTATTTTTATTTTTTTAAAACACACACATAGACATATCAGGGCCCACTAATGGGAGGCAGAGTACTGGTACAGCACAAGGAAAAATGACTGTCCTCTGAGGAACAGCAGTTTTGAAACTTTGAAAATCTATCTGAGGTTGTTGGAATGGAATATTACTTTCCTCTCTGAGTCAACAGATTGTGTTATGGTTCATTAGTTACTGACTTAAACAGAACAATACATATTTGATCCAAAATAAAAACTAAACAATTCTCAGTCAGAATCAACTCTATTATTATAATTTGTTTTATTGTGGATGCTCTACTACGAGAACACTAACAATATATATATATATATGGTCTGCACCAAGTTCAATACAATCCGATTCCTTGTTTAAAATCATAAAAGCTTTATGCCAATCTAAACAGTTCAAGAGGGGCCAGTAAAGAAGGCTTTAAAGAACTTACCATGTGACTTCAATGTAATAGCAACGCTCCCACCAATAGAAAAGTTATTCTTCCAAGGTCTGGCTTGACTCCACAGGTCTTGTACCGGTTAGTAGATCTGTGCATGGAACATAACGGCTCCTAGCTTCTTGGAATTAAAATAAAACGCACTTCACATTCCAAATTAACTACTGCGCAAGAATCTCCAACAAGCAGTGTAAGCTCCACAGTCACAGCCAAAAAAGTCCACAGGATAATGAATAGAATAATAAAAACAAGTCAACCACTGCCCACAGGCCTCTCCTTATTTTTTTCCTTCTCTGTTAAACAAAGGTTATGTCTGCAGCTGGGTTTAAAAAAAAAAAAGCCCTTCCTTTCACAAACACTTTTTTTTTCCAATTTTGCCAGAGATGTAATTTCCCTCACACTGTCAACTTGCTTATACCACACTGAAGTCGAGTGGCAAAAGTTTCAAGCTGAACATTGACACCCATAATGCAGCATTT
The DNA here is from genome assembly GCF_902713425.1 of Acipenser ruthenus. Classification (NCBI taxonomy): domain Eukaryota; kingdom Metazoa; phylum Chordata; class Actinopteri; order Acipenseriformes; family Acipenseridae; genus Acipenser; species Acipenser ruthenus. The sequence goes on from NC_081194.1 coordinate 18,082,449, forward strand.
AACAGCTTTCCTGTTTCATCCTACCTCCTCTGGAGCATTCGCATGAGGCCAGCCACCTAGCCAAACCCTATCCTGCTGTGAAACAAACTGATAACACTAGATAGCCACCGGGGCTTTCCCCCCAGACCTTACAATAACACATTCACTGTTCTACATTAAAAAAAAGAAAGAAAGAAAGAAAATGGGCCAAGTTTTCAGCTATGGTGCATTCCAATGCACCTTTTTACTGAAAAGAAAACTTGAAATAAACCACTTAAAGTGTGTTTTTTTTACAGTAAGTACACCTATCTCTTTTGTTTAAATTGAGTCTTTAACCTGACTTGTGACAAATCACTGTCCAGATTATTATTTCAACTGCTTGAAGTGATATTAAGCTTTTTTTTAATTCTATCTTGAACCAGAGACCAATAGCCTCCTACTGCTGGAAGCATGTCAATTCACAACAAGCAGGTTATAAAATAGGGAATAAACATAACACTGCCATTGATGAACAATGTGACCTGTCAACAAGGTCTGCATTCTGATAAAGTAGTCTGTCTAGAAATCTGAAATCTGGTCTTTATTTGTGAAAAATGCAATACATTGTGTTTAAATAGGAGTTCCAATAAGGTGTAATTAGACGTTTACCAACTGAGAGTCAATTAAGATGCCGAAATCCTGACATTTTTAATATTAAATAACTTGTAGTTTTGATTTCTGCAAACTATCTCAGGAATGTCATTGCAATGAAGAAATTCTGAAAATATCCCCAATTACTAAACTTTCCTTCCTTGCCAGTGTACATTCCCTGCAACAAGGTTTGGTAAACAGCAACAGCTGCACGAAAGGGCCTGCAGATGCACTAGAAAAACAACTAGAGTTTAATGGGGAGGTTTTTCAGGCCTGTCCTTATTGGCACTTCTTTAGGGTACAGTGCTAAAGACAAATACAGAGATACTTGTCTGCTTCACATGGAAACCAAATACAATATAATCTGAATTACCGGCCTGGAGGCAAATGTTAACCCTCTAAATAAAAAAAAACAGGATATCACAATTAAAAAAGGACGGTAAGGATGTAAATAATAAAAAATAAAAAAACACAGATTACTTAAAACAAAATCTGACAATATGATTCTGTGGTTTCTAAAACTCAAAGATAATCTGTTGTTTTTTTTTTTTTTTACTCCAAAGTGTACCTGGTAATTGCAAAATAAAAACATCAGTTATTTCATTAAGGGTATTTCAGTTAGGTTGGTTGTTTTTCATTTTGTAGTTTGAAAGGGTGTGAAAAAAAAGAATTCACACTTTGGAGAAAATAGCTTTGAATATCGCCCCGAATGTTTCAGGAAAATCTCTCAGGACTTTACTCTTTTGTGACCTGGGTAGCCAGAACCTGGGTCAGGACCCGTAAGGAGTGCCAGTGAGAAAGCAGCTTAAGAGTATTTACAGTATATAAAAAGATAAAAGCTAAAATAATTGTAATTACAAAAAGCCTTTTGATTGCATAGCCATTCACATCAGCTGCAAAATATCACATTCTGTTGTTATCACCAAAACATTTTGACAAATTGGCACATTCAGTACTATGCAATTTTATTTGCTGGGTACAGTATCTATATTACCCTAAAAAAAAAAAAATCCCAGGAGCAGTTTTGAAGTTCTTTATTCATAGCTTTGGAATGCTGGAATTAAAACTATGCAGAAAAAAATAATCAACTTCTGTTTTTTTTTGTTTTTTTTTAAATCAGCCTACATCTTGATTGGTTTCATAAATCTCTTTGGTTTACTGCATCCCCTGTAGGGTCTAAGTGTAACCCTGCTGAGTTTTATAGACACAATTCCTGTAGCCAACACACCTCAACAGTAAACAGAATCCTTGGGTGTATGCTTTAATAAACACCTCTAATTAAGAATGAAGAGGGGGGGTTGTTGGTTGTGCACACACAATAATAAAATATACACTTCAATGCAGATCAAAAGGAAGATGCAGTTGCATATCCTGTTTTTGCCTTCTCTAAACCAGCTGCCAGCGTTGCTAGACAGTGGTTAAACACCTTGGAGACCCATTATCTCAAGTGAATGTGTTTCTGCTAACACCTAAGAGTACACAAAGGGTATTTTTCACACCTATAGTATGGAACCGACAGACACGTTAAACTAATAAGAGCAAATCAGGGGATTTTAATCAAAATGGTTCACATAATGCTTTTATGTGGTTAAAACGTCTCCAGGGACCATTAATTAATACTCCAAGTCCAAGTTAAATACAAATTACATTTGTTGATAACAAAGATGTCGCATTTTAAAATCTAAACACTTCTTAGCTGGTGTTAAGAAATGGAATAGGAAAATGAACCAGTCTTCTAATCTGTACAGCCCAGATCAGACCCAATTTACAGTTTTGTCTCAAAGTATTTTTTAATCTTTTGTACACAACACCACCAGTAGTTTAGTAGCCTCCGTTCATCAGTAAAGGACCTGCACATCCTCTAGTTCATCACACAAACAGCTGTTGAATAAATTAGGCAATTATTTGTGGCATATAAAAAAAAAAAGCAACATTTGTGTTTATTGGTGGAAACTGTACAGAATTCTTAAGAATTATTTTAGAAGTGAAATTCATGGTTTTCAGGCAGCCATTGCATGTCAAATTCTGATGCAGGTGCTTCTTTACTATTCCATTTATGCTATCACGTCTTAGACTCAAAACTCATTTTAGAACAATTCAAATCTAGAAAATAAACAGTGTTAGAAGTCCTGCACTATATTATTAAAAAATGTTAAACTGAATACGGTCCATCAATGTATAAACTATGATTGAAAAGTCCCCAGGGAGCTACAATTTTCCTTGCTAAAAGGGATGAAAAATGAGGAATTCCTGGACACAAACTGACGTGACAGATGCTAAATGTGGCCAGGAGTAGGCATTCCCCCTGGGGGAGAACCATTAATGTTTCCCTCTATTTAATACCAACAAAAAATAATAATAAAAGAAAAAAAGGAAAAAAAAGTGACATTGAGCTAAAGGCCAACCCAGGTGGGAGAGCCCAGGTGCTTCTAGCCCCCCCCCCAAAAAAAAAACAACTATTGAAGTGAGTAGAATCAAGCTAAATGCACAGCTGCACTTTCCCTAGTAGGGTGTGGAATTTTCAATCAGATCTCTGACTAGCTCATCTCCCAGGCCCGTTCCGACTCAGCGGACCCAGACAGTGCTGTCTGTCATCCTCTGGAACCCTCCTAAACAACAAGGCCGCCCAAAATCTTCCAATGAAAACACTGACGCAAATGAAGCCCTTTGTTGGCCACCATACACGGTTAACATTGTAAAAATGTAAGCAGCAGATTAAGTAAACTAAGAGTGCAGAATTGGTTCCTTACTTGTATCTTGTTTTTGGTTAGCCAAGATAGGAATAACAAGAGTGTTCATATTAGAATAACTTTGCTAACTAAAATGTTTTGTTTGTTTTTACAAGCTGGCGGTGGACATGCAAAAATCTTAAGAAAGAGGCAGAATACAGCAGAAAATTTAAGTGTTTCAAATATAATAATAATATCTTTATTTTTATATAGCCCCTTTCATAGTGGACCACCATCACAAAGCGCTTTACAGAGGTAGGCTGTGAACTGTGCATTATATGCAGAGTCACTTACAATAGGACACTGATTTAACATTTCTTCTGCAGGATGGAGCGTAAGGAGGTTACGTGACTTGCTCAGGGTCACACAGTGAGTCAGTCAGAGGCAGAGGTGGGATTTCAACCGGTGACCTTCTGGTTACAAGCCCTGGACTTTAACCACCACACTGACTCCTTATATGGTAATATAGTACTTGGTTGCACAGTGCACAATGTCATAGTACTAATTCCTCTTGCACCATCTACCACCATCTACAAAAAATCACCACAAAGTGGAGGAACCAAGAGATTGAATTCTGACTCAATCTATTACAAGGTAACCATCTGACCTAGCCATTTCTTCTGCGTTCTCGATAACAGGTTTAGATATTAAACCTGCTAGGTTTTTTTTAGGGCAATTTAATGCAACAGTCATATTACTATACTAAATGTAAGCATGAAAGAGAGGTTGTACATAGGACCATTTCTATTCTTAATCTATATAAATGACTTGGACCAAGACATAATCAGTGAACTATGCAAATTTGCAGACAAGACAAAATTGGGAGGGGTAGCCAACTCCCAATCAGCAACTTCAACAATACAAAGAGATTTAGACAAGATTCAAGCGTGGCCTGACACATGGCAGATGAAATTTAATGTGAATAAATGTAAAGTCTTGCACATAGGGAACAAAAACATTAGCGACAAAGTGTGCAAAAAGGACTTGGAGGTAGTACGGGATGAATCTCTTAAGCCAACTAGACAGTGTGGAGAAGCTAAAAAAAAAAAGGCAAATCGAATGTAAGATTATATAGCCAAGACGGCTGAATTCAAATTCAGAGAAGTTATATTAAAATTATTCAATGCACTGGTACGACCACACCTAGAATATCGTGTCCAGTTCTGGTCCCCGTATCTTAAGAAAGACATTGAGGCATTGAAGAGAGTACAGAGGAGAACAACACGATTAATTCCAGGATTGACGGGCATGTCATATGAAGATAGATTGCATAGCCTAGAAAGTAAGAGAGCCAGAGGCGACTTAATAGAGGTTGGCCATCATACAAGGTGATATGATAATAGCAAACATGCTCATAGGTCGTTTCTTGTGGTAGTTAAAGTGAATTCGGGGGCCAATTTCAGTTGGAGGTTTTTCTCTCCTTCCTGAAGCAGTGACATTTATTTCTGAGCTGCATTATCATTACAGTAGTCTCAGTATTGCTTGCACGTGATCCTGTCAACTACTCCCCCTGCTGGTACCAAATTAATCTGGTAAATACACATTTTTGTACATGCTTTCCCCTATAAAAAACACAAATGGACAGCATTCATCACTTTTTTATTTTTGAAAAAAATATTACAAAGCCACCCAAAGTGGTTAGTCATCACGGCATAGTTATCCTACCCAAGCAGAAATACACACACACACACACACACACATTATGAAATGGGAGGTGTTGGAGTTGTTTTAAGCAGTTACTGGGGTAATCCACCTTTCAATCAGTCAATGTAGTGGTTAGGGCTCTGGACTGATTGGGGGGTCGTGGGTTCAATCCCAGGTGGGGGACACTACTGCTGTACCCTTGAGCAAGGTACTTTACCTAGATTGCTCCAGTAAAAAAAAACAAAAAAACTGTATAAATGGGTAATTGTATGTAAAAAATAAAGTGATATCTTGTAACAATTGTAAGTTGCCCTGGATAAGGGCGTCTGCTAAGAAATAAACAAATTATAATGTCTTTTATTTCGTATTAATTTCTAGAACATTCTGTCTGCCTCCGTAAAGTTTACATGAACTTAAAAGGAAAAATTCTGAACAGTGGCCTTCTCAGGAACACTCCTCATCAAGGGTGCAATCAAAAACAGTGTAAGAAAAAGCCTCACTTTATACAACTCAGTGTAATTGCTATCAATTATGAGAATTAGACAGACTATATATGTACAGGGTGAGGCACACCTTGAAACGTTTTGGTTTTAATAGTCATGCAGTGCATGTAATGGCCTGTAATCACGGACATGCAATACACAAGCCATTAGGAAAATGTTGAAACCACTTTATATGCTTCACACATTACACAATAGGTGGATCAAACTTAACTGCCCTTTGGCCAAATAAATAATCCAGACAGACCAACATGTCCAATAATAACTCTCTGCTTACCAAATAGAATCTCATGCTGATAAAGAATAATCAGTTCTCAGTAAGCTTGTGCTTCAACGCTAGAACTGGCTCTATCTATTAACAACCTGGGGCTACCAAAGGGCTACTCCGGACCATTTCCTTCCATTCCAACTTTAACTTTCCAGATGTTTAAGAGTTCATAGATGTTTGTAAGAAGAGCAGGGTTACTGACCCAAAGCTCTTTCTGAATTCTTCCCAATAGAACACCATTTCCTCTTCCAGGAAGGACAGACTTTCAAACAAGCAAACCCAGAAGACATTACTAGAAATAGCCTCAACAATAATATACCATTAACTCATTAGAACTTGTGATTAACAACCACTATTCATAATGTAACAAAAAAAAACCCTGTAATTTAAATGTGAGCATTAAAAATAAAAAAATTCCCATCCTCCCACTTACTGTAGCACAAAGGAATAAAGTAGAGCTGAACTTAAGCATTTCTACAGTAACAACAGTTTTCACAATAAAAGCATTATTTTACGGAGATTTAATGTGTTTCACAATATGATACAGGAATATTGGTAGCATGTTTCATTTCTGAAGGCAGGAACATGATGATTATTTGTCCAGGCATGAAATTGTATCTACATTTAAAAAAAAATGTTAATAAAATTCTGATTAACAGTATTTTTTTTTTTTTTAAATGTAAAGTTATTGGGATTCAACACTTCATTGAATTAACTGCAGCTATACAATCTGAGAAGATGAGCAAACGGGGTAATCTGATTGGCTAGGGATGCTCTGAGGAGTTTTAATTCTCATTAATAGAGACCCATCTGGTATTTGAGCAAGCAGAAAGAAAGGGGGGGGGAGGGTGTTCCTAGTCAGAACTCAGTGTTCCTAGTCAGAACTCCAGAGGACCCTATTGAACGCTGGTGGGGGACTGAGATTGTGCCAGAGTTGCCCAGAGCCAGGAGCTTGGTTGTGCATAAGCCCCTCACAAGTTGAGGTTAGAAAAGAAAGATGAAAACACAGCAGAGGGATAGAATCATTTAATTTTGCATAACACATGCTGGACAATTTAGCAAGCTTACAACACAAATGTTTGAAATGTTGAGCCGCTGATAATACCTATAAACTTTATTGCCCGCATACAGAGACATGCAGGCACATGCCAATATATCCGACTTCTCTTCTCTCAAATAATTTAAATTCCCAATTTAGGCTACAGCAACTTCATGCCAGGGATCCAGTTAGAAAACGTTGAATTTTGTATTTGATTTGATACAAAAGAAAACAGCAAAAATAGGAGTAGTTAGCTTAAACTGTCTCATTCTGTCAGTTTATGACATAACCAAATAATACTGCAGAAGAATATATCTTATTGGTGTGCATTTGTAGAATTGAAGCAGGTTCAGAAAGTACGGCTCCATATGGGAATATAAAAAGAGAACCCTTAAGTGGTGCTAATTAAGCATTAAAGAAGAATGACCTACCATGAGGCAGTCACACCTCAAGGGCTTGAAAAGACACAGCACAAACTCTGTGACAAAGGCCCTGTGTACAATCTGTTTAATAGGAATGGTGCTCAACTAGGGAAGTGGTAATGAGAAAAACATGAAGAGATGGTGCAAGGATTTAAGGTTCAGGTGCATTCTTTTGGAAACTGGTTGTAGAGGTTACTCGAGCTATGTCCCCAAAGATTTTAAAACAGGATAAGTGGGAAAGGAATTGAAAGAAGGCATCATTCTGCATCTGGCTTGGAATAATGGAGGATCTTTAGAAAAGCAAGATAGTTCATTTTCTCATGTTGGGTTTGGAAGTCCCCATTGCCTACAGGTCTGTTTATATTGGATGAGCATTTACAGTACTGACTGGTGACAGACTGCATGGGTCACATATGCCTTTGCAGACACAGAGTACGCCATACATAAGACAGACTGAAGTAAGATGACAGCTAAGAGCTTTGATTGAAAACACTCAATTTAAATAATGTATTACTTTATATAAAATACCCTGTAATGCACATATACCGCTACATATTATATGTTACTGGGAAGATATGTTTTTTGTTTGGTACAAGTAATTGTGTGTTTAAATAACATAATAATTGTTGCTATATAAAAATAATATACCATTATAGGGTAAATGCTAAAACTTCAATCTCTGCACTTGATTACTAAAAAGTAGAAAAAAGTAAAATAAATCTGTTTGTTTATGAAGATTGTTTGTAAACCCAGCAAATAAAAATAAAAACACAAAAATGAAAGTTGAATCTTGAAGATGAATTCCTAATTAAAAGGCAAGAAATGTAGTTATCTAATATCTCCAGGGAGGGCATTACTAAATTGTTTCTAAATTAAATCACCCATAGCTAAAACCACACTAGTAATATTATGAACTGTTTTAATGCAATACATTAGCTGTTTATATATAATTCCTGTATTTATTTATATTATGCATAAAGTATTTGAATTTCAACTGTTAATTTCATCTCGTTTACATCAATGTGCGTCTGACAGCTGTAATTGATGACCTGCTTGAATAAAAAAATAAAAATAATAATAATTCATGGGCATCTTGAAAATGTCATGTTCCCTGTGTTTTCAATCTCGACATTTACACGACTGCAGTGTACATGAGGCAGAACAAATAACATGTCATTAATGCCTTCAAGATTTTAATTTTTATTTTATTTTATTTATTTACATTTATATAGGGGGTTATTTTTGGTGTTTGTATAAATAAGCAGTTGAACATGTATACAAACTGTTTTAAAATTAGTGTGTGTGCATTTTAAACTTCTGTTTTATATTCACAAACTGCCTATTTTTATACAAACATTTAGTACATTGTTAAATACATAGGACTGCATTGCACACTCACAGGGGATGCTTTATAAATATAGAAATAAAACAGAAGCGATTTGTTAAAGTTTGAATCACATAATGAACACATACTTTTGACCATATAATCATGCTATCATACTATTAAAACATTTGATATTGTATCCACATCTTTGCAGCCATTATAAAACTCTTAAATTGGTAAATGCATTGGTATTCACAGAGGAGGCACGCTGTGTGTAAGGCTTCAAAACGATTTGAAGGGTTTCCGGCATTGTAGATGTGCCTCCAGGGAGTGCTGCTGGAAGGCATTTGAGATGAATATGGGATGAAAGTGTCTTGGGCTGGTAAGATACCGTCGCTTCTTAAACTGCTCACACACTTTGACAATACCTCAAGGCATCACTTAACAAGCTTCAAGTCCAAAAGCTGCTGAACTTAGCCCCCTAGCAGGATGGAGTGGGAATACTGCTAATCTTTTTGTCAAGTGTGATCCTTAATGAACATTTTTAGGACTATTTTCCTAAAACTTTTCACAGCGGAAGAGTACCTGACGAATCACAACAAGTTCAAGGTAAACTGCAGGTTTCCAAGAGTTTAAAAAAAAAAAAAAAAATATATATATATATATATATATATATATATATATATATATATATATATATATAAAAAGTATATATATACATATATATATAAAGTGGAGGCTCTAAAGGAGGCTGTGTGGTCTAGTGGTTAAAGAAAAGGGCTTGTAACTAGGAGGTCCCCGGTTCAAATCCCACCTCAGCCACTGACTCATTGTGTGACCCTGAGCAAGTCACTTAACCTCCTTGTGCTACGTCTTTCGGGTGAGATGTAATTGTAAGTGACTCTGCAGCAGATGCATATTTCACACACCCTAGTCTCTGTAAGTCGCCGTGGATAAAGGCGTCTGCTAAATAAACAAATAAATAAATAAAGTACAGGATTAAATGCAGTAAAATAGGGGCAGATTAGAGCAAGTAAAGTGCATTTAAGGAAGAGTGATAAGTGTCCAGAGGGAAAAGAGGAGTTCTACAGGTGCTGTCTGAAGAGGCGAGTCTTGAGGAGGCAAATGAAAATGGCATGGACAAAAATGATGGGACCGCTAACCTAATATTTTGTTGCACAACCTTTAGAAGCAATCATTGCAATCAAACGTTTTCTGTAGCTCTCAATGAGACTTCTGCACCTGTTAACAGGTAGTTTGGCCCACTCTTCCTGAGCAAACTGCTCCAGCTGTCTCAGGTTTGATGGGTGCCTTCTCCAGACTGCAAGTTTCAGCTCTTTCCATAGATGTTTGATAGGATTCAGATCAGGACTCATAGAAGGCCACTTCAGAATAGTCCAATGTTTTGTTCTTATCCATTCTTGGGTGCTTTTAGCTGTGTGTTTTGGGTCATTATCCTGTTGGAGGACCCATGACCTGCGACTGAGACAGAGCTTTCTGACACTGGGCAGTACGTTTCACTCCAGAATGCCTTGATAGTCTTGAGATTTCATTGTGTCCTCCACAGATTCAAGGCACCCTGTGCCAGGCGCAGCAAAGCAGCCCCAAAACATAACCGAGCCTCCTCCATGTTTCACTGTAGGTATGGTGTTCTTTTCTTTGAAAGCTTCATTTTTTCGTCTGTGAACACAGAGCTGATGTGACTTGCCAAAAAGCTCCAGTTTTGACTCATCTGTCCAAAGGACATTCTCCCAGAAGGATTGTGGCTTGTCAATATGCATTTTAGCAAATTCCAGTCTGGCTTTTTTATGTTTTTCTTTCAAAAGTGGAGTCCTCCTGGGTCTTCTTCCATGGAGCCCACTTTCGCTCAAAAAGTGACGGATGGTGCGATCAGAAACTGCCGTACCTTCACCTTGGAGTTCAGCTTGTATCTCTTTGGCAGTTATCCTTGGTTCTTTTTCTACCATTCGCACCATCCTTCTGTTCACTCTGGGGTCGATTTTCCTCTTGCGGTCGCACCCAGGGAGGTTGGCTACAGTTCCATGGACCTTAAACTTCTTAATAATATTTGCAACTGTTGTCACAGGAACATCAAGCTGCTTGGAGATGGTCTTGTAGCCTTTACCTTTACCATGCTTATCTATTATTTTCTTTCTGATCTCCTAAGACAACTCTCTCCTTTGGTTTCTCTGGTCCATGTTCAGTGTGGTGCACACAATGATACCAAACAGCACAGTGACTACTTTTCTCCATTTAAATAGGCTGGACTGATCACAAGATTGGAGACATGTGTGATACTAATTAAATAAACGAATTAGTTTGAAATGTCACTATAATCCAATTATTTATTATCTTTTCTAAGGGGTACCAACAAATGTGTCCAGGCCATTTTAGAATATCTTTGTAGAATAAGCAATAATTCATCTCTTTTCACAGCTTCTTTGCTTTATTCTATGACATACCAAAGGCATGCAAGTATACATGATAAAATAGCTTTTAATTTCATCACTTATCAGAAGGAATGAAGCATTATTTCAATGAGCTGTAAGGGTACCAACAAATTTGAGCACGTCTGTATCTCTCTCTCTCTCTCTCTCTCTCTATCTATATCTATATCTATATCTATATCTATATCTAATAGAAGACATTTTATGCCAACCTCTCGAGAGACAAAAATTCTGGCCAGGATGACTTTCTGTGTCTAATTATATAGCTGCCCACGCAACTGTGATGATTTCCTCTGTATACAGTACCCCTAATGTTCTTAGAGTGAGGATAAAAAGCTGGCTCTAAAAATAAAACACACTGAAATAAAAAATCAGGATGGACTGGACCTAGCTTAGCAATTAACTTAATGAACCAGAAATACTTAAGCACATTTAAAATACATGTAGAATTTAAATCTGCCAACTCCTCACATATAAAATGCAGAAGATGGTTTTCCTTTCATATTAAGTGAGAAACCATTCATTAAAAAAATTAGCCATGTTTATTAACAAAGAATAGACTGTATCCTTAGGATGTGCAACTACAACTTTGTCAGTTAAACATGACAGGGTGATGTAAGAAAAACAATCTAATGTCTATAAATTAGTGTGCAGAATAACAATTGATGTGTTAGGTAGTTTCGTTTATTGATTCAAATACTCAAAACGTTACACACATATTGCTCAAACATTAGCATGATACACAATAATGTAGCACTGTGACATGGGCAGGGGTGGTTTTATGTTTTAGTCACTGACTTCTCGGCGCATGCGAGTCTCTGCAGGAGCAGCATGGATGCTCGAGAGAACTGTGCTGTCAGTCATGTGCTTGAACAGGGGGCATGGCCAGGGTTGGCTGACCATGAATCCCTGATTGGCTGAGGGGCGGGCCCTGAGGAGTGTCCGACCAAACCAAAAGACGCTGCGCTACACACCTGGGTTACTTGAGGTTATGGCCAAAAATGCTGCAGGATTAATGCATAAGGATTACTCTGGGATAGAGTGAAACAAACAGCCAGCTAAACATCATTCAAAGAGGCAGCCCTTTATGCTCAGGAGAGCAAGCCAAAGCCAGTAAGAAAAAAAATGACCCTAATATTGCAATCCGAGTCGCCGTGTGTGAAACCGGCACTCATCCATGCCATAGAGTAGGGTTAGCTTAGGATGATTAAGAGCAATCCCCATACAGTATAGTGAGGGGTGTGTAGCGCGTGTACTTCGGCAGCGAGACCCTCTTTATAGTGGAGGGAGTGCTCAGCCCCTGTATTGGCCACCTTTTATTTTATAGCTTTGTTTTGAAAAGTGTTTTTGTTTTGCAATTTGGTATTGACGTTTTCTTTCATCCCCTTTGTTTACACTCTTCAATACAGTGAATACCCACAACTGTCACAACCCCCTGTGACAAGCACCTAGTTATAGACAGAAATTAGGCAATGATCAGTTATGTCATCCCTGGTAGAGCACTGAGCACCGTGACAGTCAGGAGGATTCACAGATTCTTTTCACTTTTCTCAAGGGCCTGTCTTATATATACACACACACACACACAACACCCTTGTGCAAAGCTGAGCTTTGTTTGTACTCAGTTTGCTACCCGTTTCTTGGCATGTCAGCAATGTTTCAACCAGTAAAACATCCTTTTTGTACAAGGTCAGGTCGCTCACTTTACAGGTTCCTTGTTCCCTGTCCTGTGCAGTAGAACATCCTCTCCTGATAACAGAATATTAAACAGCTGCACCCAGAATGCTCACATAATATTCTCACCAACCGTTTGCAATCCTTACAGTGACAAGCAAATTAACTGGAATGTTTATCTACTTGACATAACATATTTTTACCTCATTTTCTATGACTAAAAACGTACGGGTGCACAGAATTGTCAGGCACTGCTGTCATCTCCTGACTACAGCAAGAACAATCACACAGTAACTGCAAAAACGCAACAAAAACCATCAATTTAAACCCACAATCTCCTTTAGTTTTACGACTTTTGGCTAGGTAGAAACCCCTTGATGAATTACTCTACATGTATCTGTATGTGTGCTCATTTAGAGCTTATATACTTCATTGATAACATTTGGTACATTCAGGAAGTAGCCTTTAAAACAATGTTAATCCACCTACACATAATGGCAGCGTGACCGCTTCAGTGAATTCCTGCTATCTCATAGCAATTAAAATATAAATATCTATTACATCAATTAGTCTGTCAATTAGGAATCCAAGATGTAACAAAAACAGGAAAATACATATTGTACATATATATTGGACAAAACCCATTGGGATTTCAAACAAAAGGCATATTGAAGCAGTTTAAAATATTATGGGGTATATTCAATTGGTCCGGGGGAGTTTGATTTTAGGAGTGACCAGTCACGCTAGTCCCCGTCATTCAGGTTTCCGGGCTGGTCCGCAGAGGAATCCCCGGCCAACTGGGTGTTACCTAATTGTGTGGTGGGGGGACCTTGCTGAATGAATACCTCTGTTTGAGCATGTGGGTTGGGTTGGGGCTTGTCACCGGTTTAGCACACAGGGGTGGTGTCTTGTATGGAACACCCTTGGTCCCTGGGCCACGACATGGGTAATTAAGGGGTGGAGATCAGATGAGTTAAATTTGCAAAGCCAAGCGGGAGGTAGGCAGACCAGAGAAGGTTGTGAAGAGGATCAATGAGGGCGTCAAAAAGACTGTAAAGGTCTTCAGCTTTGTTATGCGCCTCCTCACAAGTCTGATTTAATAAAATAACCCAGTGACTGCATTCCGCAATGTTTTTTATTTTTTTATTTATTCTTTTGTACAGAAAGCATTAGCCTCCGTCTCCAGATTTTTTTTTTTTATTTTCATTTCATTTCGTTTTTTGTTTTGATATGCGTGCAGGGCATCACCCACCCCTGTATGTGACAACATGACTAAAGTAGGCCATACTTGGCATTTTACATATTTACAGACAGTTAAATGTATGACTTTAGAGTTAGAGTCTTGTTTCCATTTTAAAAAATAGATCATTGTAACTTCAAATACATTTAAAAAAGATTCAACTGTATTTACAAGATTTTTAGTTTTAAAATATGTCAAATACTTAGACAGCCAAGAGAGATAAAATTAAATATTTATATCACAGTATAGTAAGCGTTGCTTGTAGTACGAGTTAGTTTCATGATGTGCTTCCCACTCAGAACTTACAAAATATACACATAAGCACATAACTACTGTCCGCCACTCATATGAAACTGATTTAAGATGAAATGATGAAGCCAATTAATTGAAATTAACATTTGCTGTAACTAACAATGCAATTCCAAGGTGATAGCCTTAATGACCATCAACCTATTTATTTAACGCATCCATACACAATTAAAAATGCAATATTTAGTGATTATTACTTCTGATGTACTTTTAATATGCATCTTTTTTTCTGATGATGTCCTAATCAGACTGATTCATCGGCATCTTTTTGTGTAGTATAACATCAATCACTATCTTTACAATTGAAGGGTCTATTTGCTGAAGAGTGATAAATAGCAACAAAAAATAAATTAATAAAGGCTGATTTGTATTGGAATTGAACATTAAATAGAGGCAAAAACAGGTTCGTACTGGCAGCTGAGTGAAAATCATATACAGGAGTCTGGGGTGCTTTATCCCAATTCCTTATTAATGTACTTTCAGTTTAATTTGCGGTTTTATGTTTTATGTTTTAGTTTTATTTTTAGTTTGTGTGTTTTCTAATAAATGCAAAGAGCTCTGTTGAAGTTTAAATATAAAACTCCAGTGTCGTCGTTATTTCGATGTTTTGTGGTTTTATATATTCTTTTTCAAAGATATTGTGTTCTATTTAAAGAGAAAAGCAGTTATATAAAAAATATCAATTATAGAAAGAAATCTAATATATATATATAATCTATGACATTTAAATCTCTCATATTTTCTCCTGTATAAGGTGTCATCATCAACTCTCCACTTTTCTCTTTTCTCCTAGCTTGTCAAAAGAGGAACAGTTTTTTTCAAATATTCTGTCCAAGAACCCAAGGGGGTTGACCAGTGTTTTTAAAATGAGTCGGGGGGGGGGGGGGGGGGGGAATTAGCCTGCCAGAGGGGTCTATTTCAATGATCTAAAACAGTGGGGGATACAATTCCTTTACTCTTTAACTCTCCCTTCAGGCCAATGTCATGTATTGACCCACTTATTACCATGCCTACTTACAATTTAAAAAAAAAAACACATTGAAATAAAGTCTGCAACAAAATCTGGTTTAGAAGTTTTGGTGGAACTGTTTTTAGATCTGCCTCTAATTAGGTAATTTAATGACCCCAATAAGCCAGGAGGACACCACAGAGCCATTGGATTATTAATTGCCCACATAGTATGGTTACATGTCTCATACAATGAAAGGGACAACATTTTCAACTACACATGGGTCTCCCAAACACTGCTTTGAGGCATTGGTTGAGTTGTCGGTTACTAGGAGAGAATGACACACTACTGTTCCTCCACTATGCTGTACAAATGGATACAAGCTGGAATCTAATCAAAGCAAAAACACGTAATCTATTATACTTTTACTGGTATAAAACAACTAGACAAGCTGATTTTTTAGGAGATTTTTCTTCTTTTTTTTTTTTGCAGTGTGACATTGATAAATCTCCTACTTACTCTTGTATTAAAGGAAGCAGGTATTCCTCACCAGAATGACAGTTATCGAAAAGACAAATAGCCCTAACTAGACTGTCTGTCTGTATTCTGAGTAACAAAGATAAGAGAACACGAAAGATAAGAGGTGCACATATGGTGTAGATCGTTTATTTGCCACGTAGAGAAGAGAAACAGAACATGTAGTCATGTCCTTCAAGGTCAAGTGAATATGCATGACTTCTTAAGCTTTTCATATATAGTAACTTTTTACTTTAGAAATAAAAAATAAAAAAAATCTTTGAGAGGCAGCTTTCCGTCATTAGTATTTCTGAAGCCTACCAATGAATCCCAATGGATCGTTGAACAGGCCTTGTGAGCATTTAGATTGCCCCTCTAACTACAGTAGATTGCTCAACTGAAGTATCAGGCTTTTATGCTGCACTGTCAATTTAGTTGCTCCACATTAGAAACTATTGTGGAGCAAACCCATTAGAGGACACAATCTTGCTTTTGATTACACTGCAACAAAAAAGCCTACCACTTCCATTAGTTGTTGGCTTCATGTGAGAGAAGCACCATTTGCTCAGAAATACATGTCCGTTTTATAGAGTATTATTCTTGAAATGTACTTTACTATTTTCTACGTTTATGAATTTTAGAGAAAGAAATAACAACAGATTGAAAGATATGATTATTGGAACTGCAAAAAACTGGTAAAATGGACCTTTTACTTATTCAAGGTCTAAAACAGCCGTTGCCAAACCAAGACATAACAAATAACACACTAGCAAAATAGTCTTCATATCTGAAAGTTCTTTAATTTTTTTCTGTATTTTCTATTCTGCCTTTCCAATTTGAAGTAATAAAATACCCTACAACTTGCTTCATAGATGTAATTATTATTATTATTATTATTATTATTATTATTATTATTAATAATCCTTGTGGGTGTATCTCAGATGTAGTAAGAAAGCTGTGTAAAATGGCCACACTGTTCAACACACTTCACAAACAAGCACTACTGGTTTGATCAAATTGCCCAAGAATCAATCACACTCCTCATACTGACTAGAACAGAACTGAATCCTGTGAAAATCTGGGCGATGTTCCTTCTTTGCTTTGTTGTCTAATTGCTGTTTCATAATTGTAATAATTTTGCTCTACAGAAACTCATGCAACTGGCACAGAAGGATCACCTGCACTGTTCACCCCAATAGAGCTCATCACTGAACACAACAAGGAGGCAGTAGGTTGTCTCATTTTCCCTTTTCTACACAACATTCCCATTAAATATCAGTACGGTTCCATTCGTAATGAGACTTTCTGCTGCCATAAACACAGAGAATTTTTCAAAGGAAAACATGTCAAGATTTCAAAAAAGTTAAACTGAGGAAATTCTTTTCGACTCCTTCTGCATGTCTTATTCAATCAGACCATCAGACTGTCATATATATACACCTGGGGTTTTATGCAATTTTGAACATTATAGATGGCAATGTCTTTGTCTATTTTTTATTTTATTTTTACATTTAGCTAAAATCCATTAAACCGTGAATTGCATTGACTTTGCAAGTAGCTCAGTGCTTAAGGAGCACTGGCATGCACAAGAGAAAGTTCAGGGCCATTTTCAAGCATTTTCAGGATCCAGCTAAAGGGTGAAGTTCAGGAGAGGCATAACCACATAAGGACATCTCTCAATAAAGCCTACTCAGATTATTATTTTTTACTAGAAAACCGCAGAAACATAAATATGAGGCACATGCATACAGTAAATGTAAATATAAATCACATTTAACAATGTAGGTTTTGTAAAGTAACTCAAATAAACGAATATACTAAATAAGATCCAAATGTCTCAACCATTTAGCTTTCACTCAAACTGGTACTTTCCAACTGTATTATTTCACTGATGTGAAGCAAAAGCCCATTACACACAGCAACTGACGGAAATTAAATAAAGAAACAGTTTAGATATGCACTCTCGTCACATTAAGTGACAATGCTATAAATGGCTAATCAGTTCATCTGAGACTTTGACTGTTGATGTTTTGAAAGCTATTTACTCGAAAGCAGGCATGCAATCTGTACGACCAGATAAGCAAACCCACTCCAGTCCCTCATCCTAGAGACAGCTGATTGGACAGCAGGATTAAATATACATTTCCCCTTGGGTGAAACACTCAGATGAGCAACGAGGCAGGCGACTGAGCCAGCCGACAGCTTTGACATCTTTAAAGAGAAAGTGCTCTTTAATGGCAGGGCCCAATGGGATATGGACCAGCAATGAGGCGACATGAATGCTTAACTCTTCTACAGTGCTTAGCCCTCATGTATAATCAATTATCACACAATAAAGCAGGATCATAAGGGCAAGTACAGTTTAAAAAGTAATTTACCTTAATCTTTAAGAAAATAAAATAACAATAATTATGAAAAACATTCAATTTAGATCTCAAGTATAGACACCCCCCCCACCCCCCTCTCCATTTTCCTTTGACTGAGGCCCTCTGTTAAGGTATAAATCCCCACCACTTTTTCACAGTGCAGTCATTTTGATTACCGGTAAGTTCCCACTTTGAGTTTCTTTCAGCTTGTCTTCAATTGCTCTTCAGTCGCTCTGGTGCTGCACAGAGAAGTTGAAGGGGGCCCTATGAAGTGGCTTGAATCAGCAAACGTATGCTCGAGGGAAACCTGTTTTTTTCATTGGTTCTGCTGGGGGTGCAGGCTCCTTCATTTCCTCTTAGAGATTACAATGAGACTAAAGAAAATAAGATTTGTGTATGTGCCAGATGGGCCACAATGGATCTCGGCGCAAGGTTATTTAGTTTGTTTATTTTCAACATTTGAAGGATCATGTTGTGCTGTAATAAATGCTTTGAACCTACATCTATGGCCAAAAGTTTTGCATCACCATATAGAATTAACTCATTTTGCTTCATAAAGTCGAAAGAAACCTGCTGAAAAATATTTCGTTAACATATTGAATTACATACCACTTTGTAGTTTTCAATATACTAAATGAAAAACTGACAAATTGACATTTCAAAATCTAACATGAAATACTGTACTACTATTATGGCTTCTGGTAGACTTTTATTTTTTATTAAATGGCAAGACTTTTGGTCATAGCTGTAGGCCTATAAACAGGACGTAGCCCAAATAGTAGAATATACGTAGTATACAGCTGTAGGTCACCTAATTACTGTATCAGCATACAATAGATATTTAGCTTTTTATTGCAACCTTTTTGTTCTAAGAAGACTCCAATGCCATCTAAAAACTTCCAAGTGAAATGAGTAAACTGTAAATTGAAGCACTCACTTCCTCCAGTACATCCATTAGATTGCAACCAACTAATAATGAATAAACAAACAGCCAGCAGTCAAATTAACAAAGGCATACATTTTGAAAACATTAACAGATACACCCATCTTTGATTTATTTTACATAGGCATGTGTTTATATTTGGCCCCCAGAAAGGGGATCATCATCATTACTGATGATAATGTCAAACAATGAGATACCCAGTGACCTAACAATCAGATCAGCAGCCAGCTTGAAAAGCTCTGATTTAACCTCAAGTAGTCACATTGAAAACTTGAAGATAGCATTTTTATCTTGAAAATCACAAGCCCTCAGTGCAAATAAATCACATTCCATGTCAATAAACAGCTTTGTGCCGTGCTTTGTTAAGAAAAGCACTATTCAATTGCAAGTTTGTTGAGTTTCGTGCTTTGCAAAATAATAAAACAAACATGCTATACATTGTTTAGGATTTTGACTGAAACTACTCCTTCAGTGTGTGTCACCTGTCTGAG
Source organism: Acipenser ruthenus (assembly GCF_902713425.1). NCBI lineage: Eukaryota > Metazoa > Chordata > Actinopteri > Acipenseriformes > Acipenseridae > Acipenser > Acipenser ruthenus. The sequence goes on from NC_081194.1 coordinate 18,101,919, forward strand.
CAGGCTTTACTTCCTAGTCTGCAGCACAGCCTTATAAAAGACAGGTGTGACTGGTGACAAGACATATTTGTACTCTTTGTTTGCTCTAGTCAGACACTGCACTACTCACCAAACTACTGTACATATTTTAGCCAAAGACTTTAAAACAATAACTAAAAACTTGAAACTATTTACTCACCGCTAACTGTTTCCATTCACCAGCAGATTTTATAATGGTGGCTTCTTCTAAAGGAATTAGTGTACTCCTGAGAAAAAAAAAAAAGTTTACCACATTCCCTGCCTAGCTTAGGCAACAGGAAGAGAAAAATAAAATATGTTTGCTTGAGAAAAAATGTCACAGAAGTGGACCATATGCAATCATCAATTCAGTCCTCTGGGAGGGTTACTTGCTGATGTAATATGGGATAAGGGTGGTGCCTTTTTAGAAAGTAATGATTCAATTGCTCAGCATGCCTTACTTAATCTAATTGACGGCACTCGTGATCTATAATCACAGATGTCAAAGAATCGCAAATGTCTCAGGGCATTATTATCATGTGTAGAGCTTCCAGGACTATGCTTCTTGTTTTCCTGTTGCCATGTTTGCACACACAACACCTCACAAGCCAAAAGAAATAAAATAAAATAAGTAATAACTCAGCCAGGAGGACCCTGCCATGGGAGGTTGTTGTCTTCAGCCGAGCAGAAGTAAACTAGAAATTACAGAATATGAGTTTATACTATGGGTTTGGCACTTGTTTGCCATTTCTTAACAAAAAAAAAATGGAATCACTGCTGTCTCTTTATGACCAGAATGCAAGGTAAAAAAGAGTAACCTGATATAATATAGGCAACAATTATTAGCTGAAATAGTTTTTTTTAGGTCAGCATGTCTGCAAAGTCAACACAACCTGAATACTGTACAGTATTTCTGCATTGTTGCATTTACAATGCTCTCTACAATAATGGAAGCTTCTTTTATTTAGGGAGCTCGATGCTGGCTTGAGAACTCAATCATCATTAACCACCCCCGCCTCCCCGCTTCCCCCCTGTTCTGTGTCTAACATGCTTGTGAGGCCAACACTGTTGGGATTCGATATCTGGACCACAACCAGGAGCGTCTTGGCTTCAAGCAACCAACAGGAAATGTGAGGGCCTACTCACAGAAACACAAGCTCTGTGCAAAGATCAGGCTGTAAAATTGGCATCAATCTCAAGCACAAACACCTACGTTTTCCATTTCCACAAGGACAGTTGTTTTAAAATAAACAAAACAAAACAAAACGAACCAACAAACAAGCACATAGTACCCTATGTGGCATATGGTCATGTTCCTAAATGGCCCCAATGGTCACCCTGCCCACAGAGCAACCAACACCCTACGCCAGCATGTGTTTCAGGTATGGGGTTAAGGAAAGTTGTTTGGCATGGCTCCAAATGGGTATGCACATTCTGTGGCTTTCTTTTTCGCTGATAAATGTTCTGTACATTCTCTGAAAAAGGTAAGAGTAACCTTGTGGTCAGTGTGTAGTACAGTACACAGATATACTAGCTATTTTGTTTCGTTTTTTTGCAACAAAATAAATGAACACCCTTCTATTCTGCTGCTGTCAGTTTACTAACCACTGCTTCCACAGAAATCACCCTGCTCTCATTCCACATAATTCACCCACTGCTCTATACTGTAGTTACCTGTAACCTAGTTACAAAATTAAACTATGATTATACTGTTGTAAATGGTCCCTGAATGAATAGGGGATTACGGCAATATATTTTAATATGTTCTCTCTGTTCTGTCATGATTTCCATAATTTTGCTTTTGCAGATTTCTCTCCAAACTATTGCATCACCCTTTGCTTTTCTAAATACACAAATACGTCTGTGTAAACATTTCAGATTTTTTAAATCAGAAAAGAACACCATCTGCTCTTTTTGTGAGAGATTGCAGCCAAAAGTGAAATAAACCCGCTGTCTTGCAAAATTAGGTGTCATGTGGTTATAATTAATAAACTATCTGGAGCAAACAGCACAGAGAAAGTTTGACAAGTACAACCAAAGCAAACCAAAGCAAAGCATAAAATAGTGTTTGCGCTTCTGATTTGGCAAATGCAGCTGTCACTGCAGAAATATGTTTAGTGCTTTTTGCCACAGAGGACGATTGGGTAAACTGGATACAATCCACAACCTCCTGGAAAAAAAATGAAATAAAAAATGTTTTGTGCAAATAACCCCCCCCCCCCCCCCCATTACAGACTTATTTTCTTATGAATTTCAAAAAAGCATTGAAATAAGCGTTTAGTTTTAGAATATGCTGTCAGAAATTTACTTCGTTCATATTTCTGTCTCTTATTGTAAAAACATGCATGTCTCTATCACCTAGATTTGTCTGTGAAAATACAAATCCCTCATTATTCGTTCAAACTACCATAGAATAATCGTTCAGAGGAGAAAGACAATTACTTGCAGTGTCTCTTGGATCTTGATGGAGCAGAAAATAAAGAGAAATCCAGAAGCCTTCATATTGTTATGACAGCTAGTCATCTATATACAGACAGAAGAAACAAATCAGACAAAATTAAACATTTACTGCAACCTCTAAAACTTCAAAAGAAAACCATATCCATGTATATTGCATCACTTTTTTTTTTAGTTCCTCTTGTGAAAGGAGATTTAAATGCCATTTTATTTATTTTTTCACATTTACCATATGTCTTTATGACATTTGAAGCTACTTAATCTTTAATATATATGTATTTTCACAAAATATTCACATACATATAGGCAAACTGTTAAAGAAGCCAAGTAGGAATACACATCTGCATGAGACTCAGACTAGGATTAAGTGTAGCAAGAATAACCTGCACCTCCTGTTTTTGCTACTGAAGTTCATAATATGGAACCCAATGTGTTATCTATACATACTGTGCTCTGTCTCTAAGGGGTTTCAAACCACCAATAGTAAATTGTAATAGTAAATGAGTAGTTATGTTTACAGCAAATTATGAAAACACCAGTGTCAGTTTGATACACATATACAATTGGTGAAACACATCTGATTTCTATGTTGGGTTGGTTAGGGTCCTCTCGGATTTGTTTTTGGACAAAGATATATTTTTTATATGAAGTGTGTTTTTTGTTTGTTTGTTTTTGTTTTTTTTAAGATGTAGTGTGGGGGTGTAAAGTAAAAATGAAGTACAGCAAACACAGCAACAGTAAATTTAGAAATAAATAAGATAGTTCTTAATTTATGGATGATTAATGATTTTTACATTCATAAAGCAAATACATTACCATAGGGTGCAATTTTCCTATTTGTTATGCAATATAAGTAATAATCTGTTGTGAAAGTTCAGTCACTTTTGATGAAAACCTGAAATGTAATATCCACAAACACCAATGTAAGATGCATATTAAAGGACTGCATTTTTCGGTTTATATTGCTGCAGCAGACACTGCAAACCCACAGCACAAGATTACGGGATTGTGTGTGTAAAAGCAGACTACAGCAATTAATTACTGTCCCTAAGCTGTGCCTCCCCTTGACCTTGCCAGTTAAAGTAGTTTAAAATCAATAGAAGTGAGCGCTAATTAGAGCTACACACATAAAAACACACATCTCTCCATTTTCTCGTCCCAAGCCCCCTGACAACTGCTCTTCTGTCTTAAATTGGAGGCCTTCAGATACCTGCCTACTCTGTTGTGGTAGATCTCCGCGTGAATGAATTTGATTGGACCCATTAGCAAATGTAGAAAGGTAATATGGTGCTTAGAAAAGAGAAAAAGAAAAACACTTCAGAAGCTTTCACACACAAATAGAGCTGAAGCTTTATTTCTAAAATCATGGAGAAAACTAACTTTTTAAATCATATTTCAAGAATGCTTTTTCATTTTAATCTATATAGTATGTTATGCCTACATGTTTGATTAGGTGGACAGTGTTGCGATAACAAAACTGCTGTGCTTAACTGTTGAACTGAAAAATGTACACAATGTTTAATTTCACTCACATATTCAATCTTTCTACTTTAAAACAATACATATTTGCAGCACCCAGAACTCAGTGTACACCTGAGAGACAGTGTTTACATCATATATCGGCGTCAAACACTGGTTGACAGTTGAATCTGTGGGTTGTTTCCTGGACTGCCAAGTGTCAACATATATTAAATTTAGTGAATCAGCTGTAAAATATTTTTCCTTTTAAATGATTTGCTTATGTTCTCCATACTTCATGTATCAACTATATAAAAAAAGTGTGGAGTAGTGGTTAGGGCTCTGGACTCTTGACCGGAGGGTCGTGGGTTCAATCCCAGGTGGGGGACACTGCTGCTGTACCCTTGAGCAAGGTACTTTACCTAGATTGCTCCAGTAAAAACCCAACTGTATAAATGGGTAATTGTATGTAAAAATAATATGATATCTTGTAACAATTGTAAGTTGCCCTGGATACGGGCATCTGCTACGAAATAAATAATAATAAAATAAAAGTCGTCATGTGTGAGTACTCATCATTTGTGCCACTATCCAGGACAGGCGGGCCAAGTCTAATCACAAACACAAGCTGGCATTATAAGGGTTAAAGGGGGCCTTTAAGATGAAATACAACAGTCAGAAACTAAACCATTATGGCCGGAGCCAATTGTGTTCACCACCTAAAAGACGAACAAACCTTGCAGGGCATAAAACTGCCTGATATTAAAGTGCCAAACATTTAGATAAAGAGTAGAAGTTACCTTTGTAACCACAGTTTTTAAAAGCAAAAAAATCACAACCTATTATTTATTTAATCTACTGTAGGCTTAAACTGCAGGTTCCAGAAACAATATTGAAGATAAACCTAATATGTTCTGTACAAGGTTAAGCTGCCCACGCACTCCTTTTTTTTTTATAGTTTCAAACTCGACTCTGAATTTTAAATAAGTAGCTATTAAAAATAGTCAATTACATCATATTAAAGCAATTTATATGCAAATTTCTTACTGCCTGGTAATATCAGCAGCTAAATTAAAGCATGTTTGCTCATTGACTCAGTCTGGCCCTGTTTCACTAATATAGACACTCATTAATGAGCTGTTCCATTTAGCTAATCATACAAAATGATCAGAGCATGCCCATTTAGCACCATTTCTGAACAGGTGCAAAATTAAGGCAAGGTCACTGTACAGCTTGTCTGTTGGAAGCAGGCCACTAGATGGCAGCAGAGTGTTGGTATGCTTCATGAAACCACGCTCCTCTTCAGTTTCCTAACATTGTCTTTTTGATGCATCTTTCATTTAACTACTGTTGTAATTACTACTGGTAATTATAGCCGGTTCACATGCATTGTTACAAATACATACATTTAGTGAATATTATAATATTATGATAATATTATGTCTGCTCTCCCATCCCAGGTAACAGAAGCACAAGATGCTTACATATTTATTTCAAGTAATGCATTCTGCCCATGAACCCTGACCTAGAAACCGCTATACCTTGCGATGGTGTTGAGAGACAAATCATTGAAATCCTGGGCTCTGCACATTAGAGTAGCCAGAACTTTTAATAGCAGCACATAACCTGTGAATGAGGTAGAACACTTATGCTTTCCCATTTCAAAGCTGAGTAAAATATTTCTGCAGTAGGGCTGTGTGCATCAAGACACTCTACAGATTAAAGAGGTATTGTACACATTATTCAGATGTCTAATCATAGAGAATACAGTATGTCTTCAAGAGGACTATAGAATAGCCACGTCATAAATACCCATGCATACCGCCATCGGCTTTAAAGGCAATCAAGGACAGTTTCATGAATATCAAACTGCATTATTTTTTATAAAAACAGAGCTGAAGCTTTGTTAATAGAATCCAGTATGTTTTGTGATATATCCAAAATGCATGTAACAAATGGCATTGATACTATCCCCTTTGTTTGGTACTTTTTATCTCCCATATGGGATAATCACACTAACAGATTAATGACAGTTTACCAGGGTAATTAACAGAAAGACAGGCCAACCAGTTCCACCCAACTGTAGATTTCTACATCAAGACAGACATTTTGGCCCGTAAGAAGCTCCTTAACCATGCCAACAAGTCTTTGTTACAATGTACTGTAGTGTTCGTGAAACAAAAGCAACATCTTGCGCCTTGTTGTTATTCAAAGCACATAGCCTTGAAAACATCGAAGGGATTCTGTCTCTTAAACTCCAGGAGCCTGCAGAGCTGCATTGGCTGTTCAACACAAGGACGATGGAAGAGTTGTTGTTGTTGTTGTATCAGAATTGTGGCTGAGTGGGTAGCAGCTTTCTCCTTATTGACACACGTCCCACTGCTAAGCCGCAGCTGCTGGTTTGAACTCTGAATAATACCACACTGCTCTCCAAACTGCGTGAGAAATGCCAGCTAACATTATTTTAAGGCCTTCAACCAGGAATCTTCCAGCAGTCTTTTTCAGTAGAATTACAATTTGGAAGTAAAGCAAACTCAATGAAACACGTGTGCTCACAGTATTTTAGTGATGTTTTTGGTAATCGGGGCATGCTGTCCGTTACTTTTTAAGCATAAAATCCACAGCAGTTAAAGCATGAGGAAGGTAGACAAACATTTCATCTGGTGCCTTCATAAGTGTAGAAGGTGATAAAGAAAATATTTTACTGCTAGATACAACACACTTGTGGGTGACTGTGTTCTAGGATACTGGGCTGACCCTGTTTTTATTCCATTACAATCTGTAGATTGCAAACCTTCTTTGAAGAGACATTATTATTATTATTATTTATTTCTTAGCAGACTCCCTTATCCAGGGTGACTTACAATTGTTATATTATTTTTACCTACAATTACATTATTATTTTTTTTTTTCATATAATCCATATTCCATCTGACATAATAGACGTGTCCACGCAGGCAAGAGAGATGTATTCAACTCACACTTCATTTGGATACTGCCATTAATTATCTCCAAGGCAGGATACCATTGACATTTGCTAGAAATAAAACTGAAATCATATGTTAGCATTCTATCACTTTATTGTTCCATTCACCGATGCAAGGTTAGGAGAACAAAAGCAGCCATCTGAATAACAGACTGCCTGTTTTAATCCATTCTGGCAGCCCAAGGTGTCTGTTGCTACAGTCTCCTCCTAATACAGTATGCAGTGCACCTGTGGATGGACAGACTCTGCAAGCCAGTGAGGTCTTCAGTAAAAGTTCAAAGCAGCCAACCATGAGCCATCTCCCAGTGATTACCTGTGGATTTGGTGTGTTTTGATCTGCTGTTTTGATTGCTTTTCTTGCATGCTTTTCATAATGTGCAGTTTAAAACTAAGATGTCTAATTTGTGATTAACCACTAAAGGAGTGTTAAGAGAGAAAACTGCTTTTGCCACATTTGTATATATATATATGTCATTCAGTGAGTAATTCAGTTTACTCATCGTCAGGAACATACTGTTTTTTTTTTTTTTTATAACAATTAGGTATTAAGGTTATACCTTATGTGTTAGTTTCAGTTCTGGAATACAGGGAGTTTATCAGACTCAAGTTCAGACATGTCCCTGAACACAGGGTATAATTTACTCTTCTACAACAGAACCATTTTAAAGAAAATACTCCCTTCTGTGGGAAAGAAGAAAGTGAAGGAGTAAAATTGTTTGCATGATTGGTCAATTATGCCATTAGCATGCTGTTCAACAGACAGAATTCTATAGAAATACATTCACTTCCCTAAATCCTGGAGGACAATACAATACCTAAAGGAATACACCACTGTCTAGAACAAATACATCTATTGAAATACCTTTTTATGAACAGCCTTCAAAATGGGACCATTCTGTAATGAAAACAGAATCAATGTCTTTTCAAGCAGCTTTCTTAAGCGTTTATAGGCTTTTAAAAGTCTGAAGAAGTACTATTATAGACCATATGTGATTTGTTTAAATATAGGAAATTGCAGTTTTAAAAATGATGCGATGAACATAAGGAAATATATGGCAACTAGTTACTAATTAAAGCTAAAATCCCAATGCTTTGCACTTCTCAAGGGGTATTTGAACCTTGACTGGCACAGGTTTGCATGCACCACTGCAGATGTTTTGAAGTGCATTTTGTCTAACTTGACGCTTTTTCAGAATGCTTCAAAATATCAGATTTGAATTGGATATCCCTGCTTAAATCTCATTACTGCTGGCGCATGCACACTCCACCACAAGTCAAAGATATATTTTTAAACTGCCACCTAGACTAAATTCTACTTCGCATAAATGTCTTTTAGAAGAGGATTATGCACAGTTTAATAGTGTGACGGCATTCAATCTTACTTCATTTATCCAGGTAACTTGCTTCATCTCATTTTATTGGTGTTTTACTACGTCTACACATAGCTCACAATATAACTCGTTATCACCCAGTTAAGACATCACTGAAATGCAATGTTTTAGGGTTATAAAAAATAATAATGTCAGAAAGCAGATTTTCATTATATATCTGAACACTTATAAAACAAGCTTCCTCCATTTTCTTGATTTACTTGGTAAAAGATACAATAAATGGAATGAAACAGAAAGGAGGCCCTTTAGCAGGTATTAAAAAAAACAGCCACTGATTGCAACTGAATATATATTCAAATCTTCAGCCTTGATTGCTTTCCAATCTTCTGTACTCTGCTTGTCTGTAAAACAGGAAAATCACCAGGATTTGTCACCGGTATTCTTAAGTGTAGTCAACTGAAGAGTGTTCCTTTCAGTATTCTGCTCAAGAATGTACCATAGTTTTCGAAACCATTTGTTCAAAAGGGATAGGGCAACATTGAGCTCAAACATTAAAAACATTACCGGGATGTAGTCAAAGCCTCAGAAAGAGCTGCAGCTCAACAGATTACAAATGTCAAGCAAACATGTTACAGGCGTGGTATAAAAACAATCACATACTTCTAAGCCATTTTTTTTTGTATCTGTACCTGTACAATATTTGTACCTCAGGATTCCTAAACAACAGTACATACTAGCAAAAGACAAGTTCTGGAATCACCTAAATACTGAAGTTTTTGACCATTAATTACATTTATATAAATGTATTTTAAAATTAGGAAAAAAAATAATTCAATTAGGGCGACAACATCTTGATTAAACTACCAACAAATACCAGTATAGGTCAATCAATTCGCTCAATTATATCTTAAGATCAAAACTCTGCTTTCTCTATATCATGCTGTAGATTTGTGATTTTAGGGCAGCGTTTCAAATGGCCAGAGACAAGCATATTGTAGCAATCTCGGTTAACGCAGGCAGGCGCATCACACAGTGCGAGGCAATCCACACACAGGTGGAGGGCGGGCGCAAATCCCGGAACCTCTTGCATAAAGCATAGCGCCGATACCGCTGTACAAAAGAGCCGGCTCCCTTGGAAGGAGCGTATATCGGGCTTATATCCTCGAGTGTGATTACGTCACCTACCAGCCCTGCTGCTGCCTTCCCCCAGGCACGCTACAATATATTAATATTTAAAAAATAGTTACTAGCTTAAAACCACACCTGCTTTGGACTCCAGCTGGCTTCAGCTTTGAAGTTGAATTATTTTACAAGATTAAAAGGGTGCTTGTTTGGGGAGGACTAGAAAGAGTTCAAAAAGTTAGAAAATTGCTTGAAAGGAGAAACTATGAAATTACAGCACTCACATTATATATATATAGTACTGTGCAAAAGTTTTAGGCAGGTGTGAAAAAATGCTGTAAAGTAAGAATGCTTTCAAAAATAGACATGTTAATAGTTTATATTTATCAATTAACAAAATGCAACGTGAGTGAACAGAAGAAAAATCTACATCAAATCAATATTTGGTGTGACCACCCTTTGCCTTCAAAACAGCATCAATTCTTCTAGGTACACTTGCACACAGTTTTTGAAGGAACTCGGCAGGTAGGTTGGTCCAAACATCTTAGAGAACTAACCACAGTTCTTCTGTGGATTTAGGCAGCCTCAGTTGCTTCTCTCTCTTCATGTAATCCCAGACAGACTCGATGATGTTGAGATCAGGGCTCTGTGGGGGCCATACCATCACTTCCAGGACTCCTTCTTGTTCTTTACGCTGAAGACAGTTCTTAATGACTTTCGCTGTATGTTTGGGGTCGTTGTCATGCTGCAGAATAAATTTGGGGCCAATCAGATGCCTCCCTGATGGTATTGCATGATGGATAAGTATCTGCCTGTACTTCTCAGCATTGAGGAGACCATTAATTCTGACCAAATCCCCAACTCCATTTGCAGAAATGCAGCCCCAAACTTGCAAGGAACCTCCGCCATGCTTCACTGTTGCCTGCAGACACTCATTCATGTACTGCTCTCCGGCCCTTTGGCGAACAAACTGCCTTCTGCTACAGCCAAATATTTCAAATTTTGACTCACCAGTACAGAGCACCTGCTGCCATTTTTCTGCACCCCAGTTCCTGTGTTTTCGTGCATAGTTGAGTCGCTTGGCCTTGTTTCCACATCGGAGGTATGGCTTTTTGGCCGCAAGTCTTCCATGAAGGCCACTTCTGACCAGACTTCTCCGGACAGTAGATGGGTGTACCAGGGTCCCACTGTTTTCTGCCAATTCTGAGCTGATGGCACTGCTGGACATCTTCCAATTGCGAAGGGAAGTAAGCATGATGTGTCTTTCATCTGCTGCAGTAAGTTTCCTTGGCCGACCACTGCGTCTACGGTCCTCAACGTTGCCCGTTTCTTTGTGCTTCTTCAAAAGAGCTTGGACAGCACATCTGGAAACCCCTGTCTGCCCTGAAGTTTCTGCCTGGGAGAGACCTTGCTGATGTAGTATAACTACCTTGTGTCTTGTTGCTGTGCTCAGTCTTGCCATGGTGTATGACTTTTGACAGTAAACTGTCTTCAGTAACCTCACCTTGTTAGCTGAGTTTGGCTGTTCCTCACCCAGTTTTATTCCTCCTACACAGCTGTTTCTGTTTCAGTTAATGATTGTGTTTCAACCTACATATTGAATTGATGATCATTAGCACCTGTTTGGTATAATTATTTAATCATACACCTGACTATATGCCTACAAAATCCCTGACTTTGTGCAAGTGTACCTAGAAGAATTGATGCTGTTTTGAAGGCAAAGGGTGGTCACACCAAATATGGATTTGATTTAGATTTTTCTTCTGTTCACTCACTTTGCATTTACTTAATTGATAAATATAATATAAAGACACTGGACAAAAATGGGATTCATGGTAGAGTAGCAAGGCGGAAACCATTGCTCACTAAGAAGAACAGGAATGCTCGTCTCAAGTTTGCCAAAAAGCACCTGGATGATCCTCAAGAATTCTGGAACAATGTTCTATGGACAGATGAGTCAAAAGTGGAACTTTTTGGCCGACATGGGCCCTGTTATGTCTGGCGAAAACCAAACACTGCATTCCACAGAAAGAACCTCATACCAACGGTCAAGCATGGTGGTGGTAGTGTCTTGGTTTGGGGATACTTTGCTGCAACAGGAACTGGACGCCTTGCCATCATTGAAGGAACCATGAATTCTGCTCTGCATCAGAGAATTCTACAGGAGAATGTCAGGTCATCCGTCCGTGAGCTGAAGCTGAAGCGCAGCTGGGTCATGCAGCAAGACAATGATCCGAAACACACAAGCAAGTCTGAATCAGAATGGTTGAAGAACAAGAAATTTAAAGTTTTGGAATGGCCTACTCAAAGTCCAGACCTAAACCTCATTGAGATGTTGTGGCAGGACCTAAAACGACCAGTTCATGCTCAAAAACCCACAAATGTCACTGAGTTGAAGCAGTTCTGCATGGAGGAGTGGGCCAGAATTCCTCCACGGCGCTGTGAGAGACTAATCAATAACTACAGGAAGCGTTTGGTTGCAGTTATTGCTGCTAAAGGTGGTGTAACCAGTTATTGAGTCTAAGGGGGCGATTACTTTTTCACACGGGGGCATTGGGTGTTGCATAACTTTCTTTACTAAATAAATGAAATATGTATCCATTTCTTGTGTTATTTGTTAACTCAGGGTCCCTTTTATCTAATATTAGGTTTTGGTTGAAGATCTGTTGACATTCAGTGTCAAAAATATGCAAAAATGCAGAAAATCAGACAGGGACAAATACTTTTTCACGGCACTGTGTGTATATATATATATATATATATATATATATATATATATATATATATATATATATATATATATATAATAGATGGGCTTCAGTGAGTTACAGGAAAATAATTCCATCAAGGGTTTCTCTGACGTCATAAATTACAAGACCAAAGGTTGATAATTTATAATTAACCCGAGATGGAGTTGTTTTCCTGTAACTCACTGAAGAGGCCCATCTATTATTTTTTATAATACATGGATACCTTCTGGTGCTAATATTAAATAAGACGAGGTTCAGCAGGACAGTTCAATTTTTTTTAAAAACTTTGTGTTTCAGTGCTGTACAGACGTTCTATGTCGTTATCCGTTTCTTTGAGATACGAATGTACCAGCTTTACATTTTTTTTTTTTAAACATTCTCATTTTGTTGATCATTAATGAACATTTCTGTACTGTGGGTGTTGTCGAGTGATTGTGTTTGAATTGAAAGTGATGGTCTCGAGGAGTTGAATGGGTCAAAGTTCTAGTATTTATCACTTTTTGACATCACTACTGCGGTATTATGCTCAGGATGCAAATATAGCTTTCATCCATGTATTATGGTAAAATAAATTGCTAAAATAAATAATTGTATTTCAATTGTAACTTTTTTTGCTCATCCACTAAAGCAAAACTTTTGCTACAAAAGATTTTTGCTAAAATTCTTTGTTTTCAACAAATTTCTAGAAATTATAAATTTCAATTGGGGTATGTAAACTTTTGACACACACATATATATATATATATATATTTACACATGCATATTATTTTTTTTTTTTAAATAATCCCTGAAGTTAAGTTACAGTAGCTGTGGAAACACCAAAGTGGAAACTCACAGAGAAAACATTTTAAATTCTGAACTGCCTCTAGCAATGCAGTGCAGTTGACTATAAACTTTAAAGTTTTGAATCCACCCCCACCCCCCCCAAGAGAGCTGTGGCAGTACAGAGTTTGCTTTTGGCTACAGACAGCTTTTTTCCCCTCTAACATTTTCACTTTTAAAATGTTTCCCTTTTCCAACTTATCCTTTATATATTCATTTGTTTACAAAATACACCATGTTGTGCATTTCTTTGTCATAATGTAACACGTTTTACCGCAATCTTACAAAGAGAAATCAGTAATTTTACTGTTCACTTTCCTTCCAACATTGCGTGCAAACCATTTTTCTGCATTTTATAACTATAAATCAAGTTTGGACACAACCTCACTTATTTGGAATCCCTACGACAAAGAAAAACCATAATTCTACTGAAACAGGAATCGGAATTGAAATTGCACAGCTTTACCAGCAGAAAATAAAAATGTAATAAATGTCAGGCCAAGCATAAAGATTTAAAACATTTACAGATTTACAGCCCACTGTAAACCTAGCTGCAGTAAATGATATCAAGATCCCCTGTCTGTAAAATGTAATATTCTGTCAGAGCAGTGGCGGACTTTATATGCAACATATACAGGGCTAGGTTTACACAGACAAAAGCCATGACTGCGCCTGGCATCAAGGATAACATGACAGATTGTCAAAACCCAATTTCCAGGTCCCAGATAAAATATAGATTCTGTCATTCACATTCCGAAGTGTTCCCACTGGCTCGCTTTAATTATAGATAGCATGGATAATCCAGAAGCAGTTTGGTGCAGTTGTCAGGGCATCAAAGGGAGTAAAGACCCCTAGAAAAGTACATAATAGTCGTGGTAGATGTTCAGTATTATTTGTGTAGCGATCAGTAACGCATCATGCATGGTACAGCTTTAAACAACATATTGCTTTGGTTGTGTTTAATAGGACAGGGAAGAAAATACATTCTCATACTCCAGGCAACACAAGGGAAAACTGGCCAATGATGATGATGTAGCATTTTCATCGGCAACAGCACACACAGATAGGACACCAAATGAATATAGCCAAAATATTTTTTAAGTCATGGGGTGAGAAACCTGCTATAGTATGCAATTAAGATAATATTTTCACAGTATTAGTGTTATGGAAAGCTACTGGCAGAATCTTAAACACTCACTCTAAAGATTGGATTTTTTTTGGATGGCAGCTACTTAACCATATATTGTAGGGTCTTCTTATACATTATCAATTGTCCATTTTACTGGAGAGTAGAACTATGGAACTTCAGCAGTACTACATTGTGTGGATCAAGAAAAGTGGTCCAGTTTATTAGAGGCTTTTCCTAATTTAGGATACATATGTTTAAGTATAGCATACCACAAATATTGGGAACAATGTTAATCTGAAAACACTCTTGTAATAAGCAGAAGATTCATAAAGTATAGTACTAGCCCCCTCCCCTCCAACTCCAATACAATTTACAAAGCTATCTGTGAATAGGATTGTTTTGGCTGTCATTGGGAGTGTGTGTTAGGGGCCGCAGTGTGATGCAGAGTGCATGTGCAGCACAGACTCAATTTGCAATACCACTCAAGGTTGTGTTGTTCACTGATCAGAGTGGTGCAAACTCCTTAACACTGTCAATAAGGAGTCAGCCACAATCAGGAAGCCAGTCCAGTAGTGAAAACAAAATTATACTGCTTAGATTTTCTTCATCAGCAGATTCACTTTGTGTGCACAAGATTGAAGTGCATGCCTGTGACAAAGAAAGAATGAATCTTGGTTATAAATCTCCCTCCCGACCTGTGAGGGCGCTGTGTAAAAGGAACCGTGTGCCCCGGACCGGATGGTTTGACAGTTCATTCCAGGGTCAGTCGGAAGTCAGCCATCCAGGAAGGGGGCGGAGCCACAGTACACCAGGTCATCGCCCCAGACGGGAAGAGATGTGGCAATCGTGGATTGGAGTAAAAACGATTGCACTCGCTTACCAAGGGGGGCGTGGCTGAAGGTACTAAAGGGGATGTGGCCAAGCGAACTGCTCCTTTGTTAATAGTTACGGACGAACCGCTGAAGGACTGTAGTATACAGTAAGTGTTTAGTGTTTGTTTGTTTTGTCGTACTAATTGTAAACGTTTGTTCTTGTTAGACAGCTAACACATACCAGGAGCTGTCGCTTAAGGCCAGCACCAACCTGGACAACACTGCACTACTGTTCACAAATACATGTATTTCACCACTCGCACTCACTTTGGACAAGCTAATGCAAGTTGTTGAAGCTGACACCCTGGGATCATTCAAGAAGCTGCTTGATGAGATTCTGGGATCAATAAGCTACAAACAACCAACGAGCAAGATGGGCTGAATGCCCTCCTCTCGTTTGTAAACTTTCTTATGTTCTTATGTTCTTCTTAAAAGCAATCACTTTGGACTTGTGACCGTGTTTGTGTTCTGTGTGTGTATTTACTGTTATTATTATTTAGGGACTGAACCCCGTGGGTTTTAATGAGCAATACACATAACTGTGTATTGCCAGTGATTATTATTTACAGTTGTCAAGTGACTTTGGATTATAAATAAATCATCATTTCACCAGTACTTTGTTGTTTGTCATTACTTGAGCACTGCATCACCTCTACACCTGCACACTGTAAACCACTGCCGCACTGCCTGAAACTTAAAACCCAAAACACACCCAAATGACATGTTTAAAAACAAAACACCCTAAATGCAATGCATGGATTTCAACATCATCAGTATACAAATAGAACATAACACACTGGTTATTGTACTGTAATAAACAAGTAGTATTTAAAAACAAAAACAAAAATTTCTAAATCGTCTAAAAGCAACTGTTAATCTTACTACCTCAATAGGTTTACATGCCTACCTGCTGAAGTCTAAACCCAGGCTCGGGAAGGGAAATTAGTTACTATATATGAGTAAGACACTTGAAATAACCCCCTGTAACACTGGCTGAGGAATTTAACAACCATTAGAACTACTTGTGCACAAGGTTGTTTTACAACATGACTTTAGGCAGTGGAAACCTCTTAAGATTTCTTTAAAGCAGGACCCGCTTGGTTAGAAAGCTACATTGCAGTGGGTAACTGCCATAGTACACCCACAACTATGAAAAACACACACATTTCATTCATATTTCTCATACTTGATTTATATTTAACTATTTTTCCAATGCAGTAAAACTGAATAAAGTATCAGCTCACATTATTTCATTTATTTGCAAGGAACCTCATGATATGATATCTTCAAATATTAAAAGAAAAAAAAAATGTGAGCCTTATTTTCCCAAGGGAAACCCATGACAACGGGTTTCTGGAACCAAAGGAGTGACACTAATTTTAATTCACATCCCCTATCTCTCTCTCTCTCTCTCTCACACACACACACATACTCGCATAAGCCCCATACAGCAGGTCTAAGAGACTACTGGTATCGGTATTTGAGTCACACACACACACACACATCTCAGTCACTCTTAGCACAGGGAGTAAATCGAACAGACAGATCCCTAAGCAATTCACTGTCTTGCACTCAAATTAATCTTTCCAAGATGAGCAGGAAGCATGTTGCCATGGAGACATTTAAGATGTTGTCCCTGGTTTGGCAATTTTTGGAATACAAAATCCAAAAACACAATATTAAGCTCAACCTTTTAAAATATTGTTTTCACTTCATCCTAATTGTCTTTCAAAAATTTGCTCGATCCAAAAAAAAAAAAAAAAAAAAGTATTTACTTTCCAACAATCCAGTCCTCTGAAAAATATAAAAGGTAAAAGGGACCTTTGGTTGCTGTCCTCTAATGTGGACAGAAAGATAATTCCAATAATCTTTGTTGACAGTCATTTTTCACACTTAGTAGCTTTAAGGTAAATTGCCACTCAGAACTACCATGTGCAACAGCCATTCAGCACCAGCTTTATTCAAAATGCTGATTGTTGACATATCTTTAGACTTTTATGTATATTTGTAAACCGACTCAATGAACAAACACTACAGTTCCGAAAAAAAGTTGTACTGACCTTGCTTGAGTTTTTAAATTTTGAACTTCACTTTTACTATTACTATCATTGTACAGCAGCACCAATATACTGTAAAATGCTTGTTAACAAAACATATATTTCCAACAAAGCAATTTGTGTGTGTGTACCAAGTTGATGTATGTATATTTCTATAAGTTAAAACTACAGTTTACCAAATATAACAGTGATAAGAGAAAATATTAAGTACCTTGAGTTGGTGAAAAAGGAGGTGTTTCCATGCTTTTCCGAGTTACCCGTTATCACGTGAGTTGGGCAGGAAATACTACCAATTTTCCCCAGAAATACGAGTTAAAGGTCAAGACGTGCATTCACTACAGACGGTATTACAGTCAAATTGCCAATGATTTAAAAGATAAATCCATCTAGATACTCTTTCGCATTTGTTTCGCACAGTACATATACCTCTGGCAAACTGGTATGCAGAACAGAGAAAGAAGAGCTGAACAAGGGAACTAATCTGTCAAGATGTAAGTGGGTATGAGAATGGCAGTGATGAAGTCAATTTGCTTGAAAACATTAAAAGTAGACCGGACATTTCCATCAAAGGATTTAAAAAACCTGGAATGATCCAATATGATCAGAAACCCAGAGGCACTGTAAACTGTGCCTGCTACTGTAGTGGGACTGTTCTTTTTTATGTTAAGCATTTTTCCGGTTATATATATATTTTTTACAAGGGTTTAATTAAGTAACATCCAAAATTGTTTATGCCAGACTTGTTAGAAAGTCTATAACAAAATGGTTGATTGTTATTGTCGATACGTTGTAGATACAGTATTACTGAAGACACCCATCGTGCAGGTATCGCAAAGTCCATAAACAAAACAAAACGCTAAAATAAATTAGTTCTGCACTGTATAAAACAGAGCTAATTTTACCAGTGCCTGCTAGTCTAACTGATGTTGTTCTCCAAGTTGCTGCAGTGACATTATATATGCTAGTATAACGAGTTACTGTAAATGAGATTTAGCGGACAGATTTCATTAAGTAAACATTTACTGTACTTTAATCTTTTTGGAATTAAAAGTATAAATGTAAAACTGTGTTGCATTTTTTTTGTAACCGTGCTATGTGAAAAACGACAATTCAAAATCCCCCAAGGTAGCAAATCTGCCGAATTTAATACCAGCCAAAATGTTCAGTTATACAGTATGTTCCCTCCCAATACACCGTTTTTGATTGACATTTAGTGGTGTCATTACCTCCCGAAGTCAACTCGAGTTATTTAAAAACATGGAAACAGAGGTGTATGTGTGTGGGGGGGTGCTATACATTAACTGAGGCCTTTCTAGGGGTGCTATTACACCAAGACAGGAGCTACTATACACATATATGATTTATAAGGCTGCCATCCATTTAAACTAAATAGATTAATCCTGTTAGATATCTTTCAAGATCCTGCTCAGAAAGCCCTCGTGGCTTTCAGGAATTAAAAGCTCTCCACTAATCACACTGGAGGCTACAGCAAAGTGTTCCACAGCCAGGAACATTGTGGAATAAAACTATTACAGCTGACCTGTTCACGACAGACCATGAGCAATACAAATATGTAAAGCCTGTTACTGACGCCACAAAACAAATATCTTTTTTTTTTCACCGAACTAGTAGGATATTTGTTTTATCCCAGAGACAGATGAGGCAAGAACAGGGCTGTCTAATTATGAATTTGGATAAATCTAGATAAATCCTGCCAACGAGGCTAAATGAATACACTCCAGCTATTCCCCCAGCCAGTGTCACTAGGTCAGACACCCAATCACATTCACAGCCACCTACCGGAACATTCCCTGACAGATAATCCCAGCAGCATTACAGAATGAAAACTATTTTGAAGTCGATCTAATAGGAGGCAAAATAAATTAATACAAAACCATCAGACGAAGCAGCTGACATCACTGAGAGATAGCTGGAAAGATCCAGAACAGTTTCTTTTCTTTCTTTTTTTTTTTTTCAAACATCAGATTTTATTTAAAATAGCCTCATAGCTATATGATGAGTCTTTAACATTAATGAACATATTTTTTAACTTCTGTTAATTCAATTGTTAATGAAGTTTGACGAACATAAATACGCTTTACTGTACAGTACATTTGTGCAGCACTGTGAGTAAATGAACAACCAATAATGAGCTGTAATTCTACTCAGTACTATAATCATTTATGGATACAGGGAGTGTATTAATCTTAGTATGACATACAGACACATGGATGAACAGACAGAAACACACCCCTTATATCCCCAGAATCTGATACCCTCAATAACTTATACTAAATAATGTTAATATGGAGGGGATACACTATAGAATACTGTACTTATTCCCCGAATGAGGCTCTACTGATGAGAGAAATAACCACAGGACTATGAACATTCATGGAGCATTCCGTTTATATAACAAGCACAATGTTTTGAAAGACTGTATGCTTAAACCTATATTAAATAGCCAATATCTGAGAATTATTTTCCATAGATCAAACTCTGCATCTGCTTCACACAGATAATTTTGTTATTGAATTTGAATGTATTCATCATACAGTACATTCCAAAATGAAAAGAAAATAAGAGAAATGTTCACTCAGGACCACCAAATGTGAAATGTTTTTTCGATGCTAGATATCTCAACGCTTGTTGTAAAAAAAAAAAAAAAAATTCAGGGCAGACAGCCCCTGATAGCGCTTTAATATGCTACTCTCATTAACTTGTACCAAATAATATTATTACCAATTTTCATGACAACTGGATAAGCACTTTTTCAGATTGATGGACAAATCTGACACGCCCTTATTTGTCAAACGTAAAATACAAATAAATTGTATTACCAAAGACGTTTGCATTTCCAATGCGACAGGTTGATAAACAGAGACTAGACCCCAGAGACTATAACTGTGACCAAAGCTTTTTAGGAGTTTTTGAGGGAACAATACTTCCATAAACACACATTCCTATGTTGCACACAAAACCTCTGGCAACACAATCACTGTAACAAACTAGAAGAAGAGTTACTGACTAACTGGTATCATTTGAAAATGAGAAATGCCCAGAACTTTGTTTAATTTGTTTAATGTTCTGTGTGCTCCAGGCTTCTGTCCCAGAATTCTAGTGGGTAAACTAAGGTCCCCCGATTTCATACATGCACAGAAGTCTTACACAAGAGGAGGACAAGGCCACATATCTGATGAGGAATGTTCTGTCATATTCATATAATTTAGGTTTGCCTCAAGGGTCCTCCCTGCTGTAGAATTGTTTTATATGTTGGTGGACCGGAGGGCATAGTTGAAGAAAGGAGCTACAATGAGTAGATAACTGTCACACATTTTTTTTTTTTTGTTTATTTAGCAGACGCCTTTATCCAAGGTGACTTACAGAGACTAGGGTGTGTGAATGATGCATCAGGTGCAGAGGCACATACAATTACGTCTCACCCGAAAGACGGAGCACAAGGAAGTTAAGTGACTTGCTCAGGGTCACACAATGAGTCAGTGGCTGAGGTGGGATTTGAACCGGGGACCTCCTGGTTATAAGGCTGTTTCTTTAACCACTGGACCACACTGCCTCCTATGTCTTCATTTCATTCTCACGCAGTAAAAAGTCCCTAAAAATACGCCCACGGACAGCTCAGAGAAGCCAGTGACCCTAATTATCCCAATTAACGAAGGCCTGTCATGCACTGTGGATTTCATTGTGGATGGGCAGTAAATCAGAAGAATTAGATTCAAGTTTACTTGCAGTACGCTGCTTTAGAGATCTGGTAAAGTTAAGTAACAGTTCTTATCAGGCCTGTCGTCAGGCAAGTTGTTGAGTCTGTTGTGCCTGTGCACTGTGTGTTAAATAGGAGCTGTATTTACAAAATGAAACCAATAATGCTAAACTGACTAAAATGGCCAAAAGTAGCAAAAGAATCGGAAGAAAAATGTTAGTTGAGGTCCCGTACAAGAGTGATCCTGGAAGTTGAGGTGCATTTCAAGACTGAAACTGTAATAAGCAGTGAACTGGGCGCAGTTGAAAAACAAGTGAAAGGAATGCTGTGGACATAGGCAGCCTCATCCGAAAACAATTTGATAGTAGTTTACTACACAGTTCCAAAATTAGTAAAATAAGCGCCTGGATTTCAAGGCACCTTTTAGTCTATGCCTGGAGTTTTAGTGCAACTACCTGCAGCTGCTTAAAATTAGACAATTCTGTGAGCACATTACCTGTTGCTGCTTTCTGCCAGTACATTGATTGAATTCAAGTGTAAGGACATTGTTCATAGAACTATATGTAAAATATAATAGTTGGCTATATTAATCCAGCATACAAAACAATAATTGTGCATATCTTTTTTAGGGAAATGGCAGCAGGCCTGGTTCTTATATCGTTTTTTCAGATTAAAAGCAATGTCCACCTTCCAAAATGATAGTCAATAGGGTCTAATTCAATGAGTATTAACACCACCTTTTAATTACACTTCAATCGTTCTACTTGAAAGGTAATTTATTGACTCAATACTAAATACACCACAATTACAGTATAGTCTGCATTAGATTATAAATTATGGTTGATGGTATAAAGATATGTGACTTTTAGGAAGAGAGACAGGGAAAGGAACATTATAATAATACACACAGAATACATAGGGGCGGGCGTACCCCGTCACAGCCATCTTTTCATTTTGTTTCTGATACTAAATTGCCTGCCAGTATTGTGTGGTTTGCCTTTTGAGGGTAAATTAAAACTAAATTTGTTGCAGTATCACAAAACATCAAAATTCCATAGAAGATCAAAACAAAAATAAATTTGAATTGGGGGTGGGGAGAAGAGACACACATGCACATCATGGAGCACACACAAGGATGCAGCTAATGTATTCAAAAATCAGTAATTTATTAGCTAGTGATCTATTTTTGCATTAATGTGTCTGTTTAAGTTCATACATACATCTAACTGCATGATAAAGTGGTGCTGATAAATAGGGATTTACCACTGAAAAGCAAAACAGATCTCATTACAATATATATATATATATATATATATATATATATGTGTGCGTGTGTGTGTGTACGTACGTACGTAGACCGTCTGCAACAGAATAATGAGCCCCCACGGAACAGAAATACAAGCTTTCTATTTTGTTGCTATTGATCTGCTTCATGATGTAGACTGATAAATGGACCCACAGATAATGACAGGGATTGTTCTATAGGAACCCGATTAAGACTGTCACTTTCCCAGTGCTTCCACATAATTAAGTTATAATCAGATGCGCCAGCCCTCGGCATGCAACAATAGATAGTACTGTACCCTCAGGACACCTCCAACAGCTCCCGTCAGCACTGTGATATTAAATCAATGCATGTATCTGCTTATAAAATAACTGTTTTAATATACCTCCAGTAACCTGACCACAAACATGTAACTTGTGCGCTTTAATCAGCAGGCTGCCCTGGGAGGTTATCCTATTCTTTCCTGTTTTGAGTGACTGGCTTAGAAACCCTGCTTCATAGTAGCAGAGTTGTTGCCAGTACTGCTTCACATTAAAAAGATCCCAATATTTGTATAGCATTGGCCCATACTACCTGATCAACAGCAGAAGGCATTGTGCGTTCTGACCAAATTATATGTGCCTTTAAAAACAAAACAATGCTGCTAAGGAAGTTCCTCCATATTGTTTGTGTGCAGCTCCACTGTGCAGCTTGACCCACAGTTGCAGATTCATGATTTTAACCCGGGTACAGTTTATCAGGAATTAGTACTAAATTCTCTACTGCAGATGCTGATTTGTGCATGTACATATATCATTTCAAAGTCTTTCGTCTACTTTTTTATTTTGTTGTTTAAACCTATTTAATGACAAAGTTATCAATATTACACATGCTTCATTAGTGGCATGGCTATATCCCCCACTGGAACCCAGGTAAACTTCAAAACCATATGAAAACCTGAAAAAAAGACTTCTGTTCCTCGGAACTGCAAAAAAATATATATATATTTTGGACATTTGTCCAGATTTTTTGGTGTACTGTTTTACCAAATTGTTTTAAGTTTCTTTATTATTATTATTATTATTATTATTATTATTATTATTATTATTATTATTATTTAATTAATTAATTAATTAATTTCTTATCAGATGCCCTTATCCAGGGCGACTTACAATTGTTACAAAATCGCACTATATTGTTGTAAGTAAAAATGTGGAACTTGATTGTGTTGTCAGCTTCCTCTTTGTGCTACCCTGGTTCCCTGAAATAGAAATGTAACCATTACTGATGGGTATTTATCTGTTAAAGACCTTAAACCTGAATAAGACGTATCAAAGCTGCTCGACAAGCCTGTGACGCAGTCATGGCCCGCCCCCGAGGACATGAAAACACTTATGTTTTCATGTTACATTTCTATTTCTGGTAACCAGGGTTATGATAATAACCTAATAACAATTACTAAAAAATATACAAACTGGCTCGTAATTTTAGCTGAAGCCAAAACAAGAATAAAATAACTCCAGCTGGAGCTATTGCAGCCTGGGGGGAAAACACAAAGTCAGCCGACTTATGATGCCTGGGAAGGAGCGACTCAAGCCGCTGGCTGGGACATAACAAACAACAGGCTGTAGTGCACAAATATGCGTAATTAGTCATTTATGCGTGATTATTTTTAACATCCTATATAATTTGTGTAAAACACAATAAATGAAAAAGTAACAAGTAATTATCTGAAACAGCTCTCCTGTCATGGGGGCGGGCCATGGTTGCATCACAGGCTCTGCGAGCAGGTTTGATATATCTTATTCAGGTCTCAGGTCTTTAAGAGGTAAATACCCATAAGGCAATGGTCACATTTCGTACTTGACAGGGAACCACTCAAATTAGGATTCTGCACAATGTCTTCTGCCGAGACAAATGTCATATACTGTACACTCTGGCTTATTCGTGTTCAATATGATGTCTGCTCCCCCCCCCCCCCCCCCCCCACAAAAAAAGAAAAAACATGGAAAGAATGCCTCACTTTTTAATCTTTACCATTGTCATGATGTCCAACCACTGAGTTAATGGCATGACACATGCAATTATCCATCAAGCTCTGCATATGGCCCAACAGGAGTATACCTGGTTATTATCTTGCTATAAAGTGACAGCTTCTGTGCTGGTAGCCAACTGAGTTTAAAGACGACAAACTAATGCACCCTACTTTTTCTTTTTTAATGGGCAAAACTAGTATATTTGGGAAATAGTATGTTTGGGAAATACAATAAAATACAAAATATGCTGCCAAACACAAAATGATATCCTTTAAGGCTACTGTGAGTTAGTTTTCTACCACCACTAAAACACTTAATGAGGTGGATCTTTAATAAAGTAGCTCTATAATCTAGTCTCTTCCCCTGTGAAGTGAAGGGTAAATTATGGGGCTGAGCCTAAACCCGCATTTGTATTCAGGATTATAACATATTACCTTGTCTGAATATTCTGATTTCATGCACAGGAGAAACATATTTTAACTCCATTGCATAAAACATTTCAGAGAGAAAATGGTTATAGATGAGTCTATAGCTGCTCAATAATACCTCTCCCTGCAGGTAATGACATGCAGCAGCACCAATGGAGTCATACAGTGGTAAAAAGGGACAAAATCATAAAGACGACATATTCTTCTATTAAAATCTATTCTAAAATATTACCCTGGAATAGTGTCCTAAAGCTCTGTTGCTCAATATTTGTCAGTACGAACCCAGATGGGGGATGGCACAGAATTCAAATGTCATTTTCTGAAAATGTCTTCATCAGACAGCAACATGGGCAGTCAACTGTGATGGTGAAACCAGTAACTGTTTTTTAGTTCAAAGGTGTTACTTGCAGCCTTCATTTTCATTTTCATAAAAGGGTGGACTTCTGTACAGCAGTAAAAGAGAAAAAAAGAATACATTACAAAAAATAACTTCTGCCCGAATAAATCATATAGGGAGGGATGGAGATAGGTTCCATTTTCCATGTGTCAATGCAGTCTACACAAGAGTACAAAAAGAAGTAAATCATAAGTCACAATCAACATGAAAACTAACCTGTTTTCCTGCAGCAGTGATCAAATGTTGATGCATGTTATACAAGGGATTTTAAACTGCTCAGTCGTGCACATAATGTACATGGTGTGCATTATATTCTGAAAATGAAGGTAAACATGGATCTATGGACATATAGATACAGACACAGACACTCGCACACACCTGCATCACATTATTTTACAGTTTTTATACATAGAGATCCTTACGTTAAAAAAACAGAGGGGGCAAATCACTGGAATACCAGAATCCCTGGAATCTCTGACTATCTCATGACTAGTGCTATAGAGAAATCACTGGTAAATGTGATTAAAATGGGCCTGTCTATACAAAAGAGGTCTAGAGTAAGTTTATCTAGATGATTATCTAGATCATGTTAGATCAATACCTGATGTTCACATCATTAGACCCCTAAAATAGATCTGATATTTGTGATTCATGACATTTAGATAACAGAATAAGCCAGCAGAGAAACATTATAGATTTACCTGTATTATTTCCGATTTTCAATCCAAGTTCCCTTTTGTAAAATTCTGAGAAATGCAGCTAGCCATATCGGACACTTCGCCTTGTGGGTCAGATTTAAGACACTGTACCACTATTTACTGATGTTCATTACCCTTAGCGTGCACAACATTATAAGAGAACGAAAAAAAAAAAAAAAAACTGTCATTATTTGTAAATAAGATATACCAGATACATTGTAAACCCACCTCTTCAAAGTGATTGTTTCAAGTTTAATAACCCATTTAATATTGCCTGTCAATTCCATTTCATGCTCAGCAAAGCAGAAAAAACTAAACCTTTCAAAAGTCTTGGCTGTGCATGAAAAGCTAGGTTTGGAAGCTGTATACAGATTTTCTTATCTCTGCCAGCCACTAAAGTCCAGTATTGTTGTCCACTCTCAGCTATGCTCCCACAGCCTCTGTAAGCAGAACATTTTTTTTTTTTTTTGTGGGTGCTAACAATGGAATGCATAAATTATAAGGCACAGTAGCTCAGAAACAAATGCATGCTAACATTTCATGACAGGTCTACTGACATGTAAGACACCTGACGTTTTAAATAAGCTTTACATTTTTAAAAAGGTATGCTGTTGCTGGGCACAATCCTGTAAGAAGCCAAATGACATTACTACACACAGATAAATAAATAGGTTTCAAATTTGTATGGGGTCATACACACCACCACTTTGGGGTCCCTGAGCCATGCCCCTGATGTATACAGACCACACATACAGTACAAGGTGTTCTGTGCTCTCACAGCCCTCACTGCCCATTAACTACCCGCACACCATTACTGCAGCTTCAGGAATCGCTTTAATACCTATCATATTCTCTACTGAAAAATCACAGTTGCACTAGTTCATACTTTGAAAACTAGTATCCCATGTTTCATTTGACCACCCCTCACATGTCCCTAGTGGCTCACCTAGTAAAAGCACTGCCATCTGTACAAATCCTGTTTGCGGCAAGTTACAGATCTTGACTATAACCCCACCGGGAGTGCTGCACTGATCTTTGAGGAAAAATTTGATGGCACTAGTTCGCCTTTTCATGCTCAACCAGTACTGGTCAGGTGTCCGATGAGTCCAGACTGAGACTTCCCTGGTTGGGCCCCTGCCTCCAGGATCCAAAAGGTTGGACATGGTACTAGCATGCAGTTTTATCTCAATGGGCATGCTTTGGTCAACAGAAGTATGCAGGGCCTCAAAAAAAAAAAAAAAAATTCCAAACAAGGACAGAAATGAAAAGCATCATACACTACTCGATAGGGAAGTGCAGACATTGGAATGAAGTTTTGTTTAGATGTTAAAAGGACAGAAGTAAATAAAGGCATAATCATGGTTAACGGCTCTCTAATAGTTTTATTGTAATGGAGTTTTGTCATAAATCCAGAACACACAAACAAATCTCTTTATACTGAAACATTGTCATGTTCTTAATAACATCAATACCTCTACAATCAGCCTGCATTATTGACCTTTGAGACACTTAACTGTCCCTGCAGTCAATTATACTGTAGTTGTCTTCAATTGAGTCAGTCATTATTGAATACTGACAGGCTTAAGACAGAATCAATTAGAAGAAATATGAATAGATGTGTTGATGGATTTCCTCTGCCAACACATTTTTAAAAAGCTGTGAAACTTTAGCCATGCAAAGTTCAAATTCATTAACACACTCATGCTGGCTCCAGCATTACACACCTGATTGATATCTCAATTACCCCATTCCATTTGTCTCCATGTGTTACAGTATCTAGACACTTAACCATCCAAACCTTCCCCCAAAGATGCCACTGGCCATCCCTGCTGGCTGTATAATTAAACAGGATTTTAATTAAAAACAAAGGAGCAATTGCTATTGTCTTGCTAATACTTCAGGAAGACAGTAACCATTTGCATTCTGTCAGAAGGTTTGACATAGGAGGTCTCTAATGGATCTCTGAGTGACTATCTTATAACCTTATTTCAGATACGCATCTTCCCATTCCTACCACACTTACAATGAGCTTTGGTGCCTTTTAAAGGTGCATTGTACCATTGGACTTATATAAGCCTATGTTTACAATATACAGTCCATATTTCCTAAGCCGTTTCTACTGTGCTCTACTGAAATAAAAAAAGCAAATATTTTAAAACTTGAAAACAAGAATGTAGGTGTTTGTAGCTGAAAAATTCCTCTTTGGTCTGTGTGGAGCACATACATCCCAACAGCAGTGGGCAGCAGTGTGGAGTAGTGGTTAGGGCTCTGGACTCTTGACCGGAGGGTCATGGGTTCAATCCCCAGTGGGGGGCACTGCTGCTGTACCCTTAAGCAATGTACTTTATCTAGATTGCTCCAGTAAAAACCCAACTGTATAAATGGGTAATTGTATGTAAAAATAATATGATATCTTGTAACAATTTTAAGTCACCCTGGATAAGGGCGTCTGCTAAGAAATAAATAATAATAATAATAACACGAAAAGAGATGCCAGTCCTAAGTCCATCTTTTTTTTTTTATTCCATCACCATAACTAAGCTCATATGGCCTTTTTTTTTTTTTTTTTTACAGGATATTGACTTGGAAAGGAACCCCATTTGCTGAAAGCAGAGAGGCCTACAGACTAATCTGACGTGTCACCAGGAAGAAAATGAGAAAAGATTTCGCTGATTTAGTGTTCATAGTTTTTGCACCACTATACTTCACACTCCTACGCAGTCAGATATTACAACTGTGCTCTGAAGGACAGTGAGCGAGCCGAGCTGAAATAGGATGACCTTCTCGTATACTATCCAGGCCCTTCTCACCTAGAAATAATGAGAAGATCCAACACTGAGCAACCACACTGGGGGGGGGGGGGGGGGGGGGTAGGGGTGGGGTGGCAGGTGCTAATATACCGCTCTCGCCAATTCATATATAAGAACACTGTTTTAATCAGAGTGTCTATAAATAATATTTATAGAAAAATGTTAAACAGCTTCATCCCTGGTGGCTCATGGATACATTTGCCACTGCTTATGGCCTAGCACATAATTTAAAAACATTAGTGCAGCTGTTTTTACACCTAAAATGTGTTGCTGTTGTACCACATATGCTTCTATTTACACAGCTTTTTTACTGAAGTGTGCAATTTAGATAATTTTTGTAAAAGGGAAATAACACAGAAGGTTTAGTTAAGGTGTCTAAAACTGAGCTGTTTATGAATTTTAAAAGGTACAGGTCTTTTTCACCACAAATAGAGCCAGATGTAAACACTTTGATAAAAACATATATGCAAGACACACCTGTATAAACTTTTACAAACATGTTTGATTTAATAGACACTTTATAACAATGTTAGTCAATACAGGGATTTCTGCATCAGAAAGCCGTGCATGGTATTTATATACATTGGCTCACAAATGCAGTCATTTTCAAAGTGCATGCTGGAATTGTCCATGCAAATGTATAAAAGGCACCTGTCGCCATTTTAGATAATTAACTCTATTGTCAGCACTACTTTCATTATTAGCCAGAGGTGAAATGTTTCAGCATGTTTAGTACAGATAGAGTTTCCAACCCGATGATTAATTTGTGGATTCATATTCAGAGAAAAAATATAGTTAGCCTGGATTAATGGATCTTCCATGTTAAAAATAGAAATCCAATCCATGATTTTAATATCCCTATTTAAATGCATGAACAAATGCTCAGCTGCAGGCAATGCCATGCATACTGTAAATGAAAAGGAGGCAGGTTTGCTATTATTAAGACAGATGTACATTGTCTTATATTAGGAGCTCGTGGTCAGGAAGAACTGGTCAGCTGTGATTTATTGTTCAGTGTATTATCTCATGATTAGATAGATGTGGTTTTGTAGCCTTCTGATTTTTAACAGAAGGAAATCATTTAGAAACATTTCAGAACATAACATTTTTAATAAAAGCACCACAGATCAAACACTCATTTATGAAGACGACTTTTTTTTAAAGCTTTTTTCACTGTAAGAAAAAGAACTACAGAGCAGAGGCTGTCATAACCCATATGGCTTGTTTCTAAAAGGATCTGAAAGAAGTTCTAAACTCTTGGCTCTTAAGCGCTGATTGTAAATCATGTTGTCGTCAGTAGCCAATCTGATTGCTGCATTTAAATGAGAAAGAGAAGATGTTTTTGACACTCTACATGTTTGACACATCAACTTAAATAAAAATTGACACCTACAGCAAATTTTGAACTTTAATGAATTCAAGAGTTTTCATAAGAAATTTCTGATATGGAGAACATTTTACAGATTTCCACAGGATTAAAAAAAAAAAAAACGGAATAAATTGGGTTGTTGTAGTTCTATCGGCTTTGAAACATAGACTGTAGCACTATGACCGGTCTATTAAGGCCCCTACAGGTTAAGGAATTTCCACTGAGAAAAACAAGAAAAGGAAAACTGCTCAAGTAAATATCACTTTCCTAATATAAAAAATAAATCCTTTTTAATTGCACACATGCCCTACGGTCAGGTCTGTATACACAGGTATATAAATTACGTGTCAAAAACTAGTTTAAGAATTTTGACAAACTGCAAAAGAAGACAGTTAAACCAAATGTTAATTGTTACAATTACAGCCTGAGTTGTGCCCCAGGCATTTAAGAACATGTTTTTTTTTTTTTTTTTAATAAAAGAGGCTGACAGCTTGCAAGCCATGTACAGTGGAAACTAGACAACTGTGTTCAGCCTTGATGTTTTAGATTATGATCCACTGAATCAGTTGTTCTAAACTGGGCCACGGGTGCTCTAAAGATTAAGCCCCCAACAAGCAGTAGAATCTTATTATTGTATTCTGACTGACAACACTTTTCATATTATTATTTATTTATTTGGCAGATGCCTTTATCCAATGTGACTAACAGGTGTTACAAGGCAGTACTGTACAGGCTTACAATGCAAGATTAATATTTAAATACAGTATAGTTTACAGCAAGTGCAAAGTTATATCTACAATGACATATTAGTAGTGCAATAGTGCAAGGATAGTGCATCAGCTGAGGATCCAGTAATGGGGTGTGTAGGTCAGGCAAGTCCAGTGCATTGGGGTTGAGCAAGAGATCTATACAGCTGTGCAAGTGCAGTCTAAACAGGTTTTACCCTAATTTGGCTGTTAAACGTAATTTCTTCACCAGCCAAAAGAGAAAAGAAAACAGTAGCCCATTATAGTTTATTACAATATACTTAATTGTTACACACTGCCAGCGTATGTTTAAAAAGCACTGTATGCAACATACATACATAGCATTTAGATTTCAAGATCACGTAACTGACATACTTTGCATGCAATATTTTCTAAACAAAGTTGTTAAGGCAGGAGAAAGACAAAAAACCAAGCACATCCTATCGTCTTTATTTGCTAAACTTAAATGACCAACAAAATAATGATATACCGTACAGGCGAAAAGAGAGTGACAAGTTTTGCCTGTGCTGGGGAAAATAAACAAATACTGCTGGGGAATTGCTAAAATAATATAAATCCAACTTCCAACAAACACTAACAGATGCTACCGGTGTAGTGTTAGAAAGTGGTACATTGTCAGAATGTGGTATGTGTACCGAAACTTGACCCGTGTAATGTCAGAAAGTGGTAAATTGTCAGATTTTGGTACATGTGCAATCAATTGCGATGTGATGGGTGTTTTCCTATTGTCAAACAGAGGTGCATTTACCATTAATTATACATTATGTTTTTGCAAACTGAAAACAGACAATCAATTTCTCTAAAAAGAAAAGAAAAACTATCTGGTACAAAAAAATGTTTATCTGGTACACGCTGAAAGGTGTTTACAATCAGCATAATGCAGAGGAAAACTACAACTTCTATAATCCACATGTCAACAACGCTGGCTTTGATTAACTTTGGTTTAATGGGACTGAACAGTCAAGGGATTTTCCATGCTATCGAGCAGTGACACATTTTATTTTTTGTCTACCATCCCAGATCTTTTTTAAAGTTATGATGGATTTCTTTTTTTTCTAGTCAAAATCTCCTTCCACTACTCATAATCGAGCATACTCAGTGCTTCAGCAGGGGGCGGGAGGGTTTCAGTTGCTCCTCTAATTAAAACCAGGGACCAGACTATGTCATCTGCCATTGCTAGTACTGTACTGTGTGTGGTTATAGCAGATAGGAGTTTGTAACAGAGGCTTGTCTTCTCTGATGAAAAAAGAAAAAAACATTTTGCTCCTCCAATTAAAACATGTGCTCAGATCACATAATCTGCTACTGCTAGTACTGTGGTTAATAGCAGATGGGAGTTTATAACTGTAATGAGCATTGCTGAATAATAGTATATGGTAGGACTGGGAAAGGAACTGAACCTTCTGTCATTGCTGTGTTGTAAGGAGAACAAAATAAAATGTGGCAGTTCTAATGACACAATGTGCTTGTGGTGTTACTTCATGACAATAACGGAGACTGGCCTCCTCTGAGGAGCCAAAACTGTTGTAAATATGGGAATGTTGAATCTAGGGTTCCGTTTCAATTCGAAGATGACCAACAACCATACTTTTGGGATATGCCTGCCACAGGTCAGGTATTTACTGAGCATTTTATGTCAAAGCTACCGATAGGCTCCTCTGGGGAATGACGTCCTCGGTCCCGCCCAACGAGGGAATAAGTAGTCACTCCACATTCTCTTTCGCTTCTTACAACCAGGTAAGTAAGGTAGGTATAACTAACCTTTTCCAGTGGCACGTGGGGACCTCAGGCATTACCTTCAGGCTTCCGCGGCAGCTAATAACCGGGGCCATCCGCAAGGACCAGGGAACGCCGGATGTAGGGCTCCAGCGCAGCAGCGCTATGGGAGGCAGTTCCAACGTCACCCTAAACAACCTCCAAAGCAGGCTTCACCCCAGCCTCAGCAGCCCCAACAGGGCCCCTGAAGGCTTGCAGCTTCAGAACCACCCCTTTACACAACATCAGCTACAATACTGGCGCACCTGCACCTCAGACAGCTGGGTGCTCGCCACCGTACACACCGGCTGCGCACTACAGTTCCGCTCGGCACCTCCTCCCTTTTGAGGGATCACGGTCACATCCATGAGCGACACTCTCCAGGTCTTGGCCCTCAGGCAGGAAGTAAATACATTACTTCTGAAACAAGCCATTTGTCTCGTAGAACCCATCTCTCAACAAGAAGTACCCTTAAAAATCCTAAAATTAACAGAAATAAAAAGGAAGTGCTTCAATGGCTAATAAACTCTAAATAATAAATGTCAGTTACACTCAAACGTACATGTACAAATTCAGCCTGGACACGATTAAAGGAATTAACAACACAGACACATTCCACTTATCAGCTACAGTATATTAGCAAATATGTGTAATTGTTAGCAGAAGTTTCAAGGTTACTTATAACCTTTAAATACTGTAGATCTATGCATACCAGTATACCCATGTACATTTACAATATAATTTTAGTGCATTTATTTTTGTTATATTTGTAGTACAGCCAAGACTATTCTTGTAGCATAAGAATCAACAAAAAGGAAAAAAAAGTCTTAAATTTGAGTAAATGTTATTGACTTTAATTAACATAATACATTTGGTTTTATGAATACTGTTCTATAAATAAATATAAGCAACCAGGTGCTCATTGTCTAGGTTTAAGACTTCAGTTCCTCAGTTACTTAATTTAATGTTAATTAGGCATGTGGTAGCTCAAGAGCTGGATCAAGGTTTTCAAAGCGTGGAGAAACGCACTGCATTTTTTAATAGAAATTGGTATTATCTACATGCTGAATAACCAAATAAAGAGCCTTCAGAGACCAGGGGTATTATCTCTTCTCACTATGCAGGATCACAGAAGTAAAAATCCTCCTCATGTATTGAAGCCATATTAATGTTAGATTTCTCTTGCCATCTCTTTCAGCTCAGTTTACATTTGAGCTTTTCAATTGTTCCATGAACAGCAGCATTTGGATTGTTTAATATCAATCAAAACGCACAATTAAGGAGCTTCTGA
Organism: Acipenser ruthenus; assembly: GCF_902713425.1. Taxonomy (NCBI): domain Eukaryota; kingdom Metazoa; phylum Chordata; class Actinopteri; order Acipenseriformes; family Acipenseridae; genus Acipenser; species Acipenser ruthenus. The sequence goes on from NC_081194.1 coordinate 18,135,433, forward strand.
ATTGTTTGAGTTTTACAGCACTGGGGAAACGCCTGTTCGTGGTAATTTCCGAGAATACCAGAGGCTGTGTGGTCCAGTGGTTATAGAAACGGGCTTGTAACCAGGAGGTCCCCGGTTCAAATCCCACCTCAGCCACTGACTCATTGTGTGACCCTGAGCAAGTCACTTAACCTCCTTGTGCGCCGTCTTTCGGGTGAGACGTAGTTGTAAGTGACTCTGCAGCTGATGCATAGTTCACACACCCTAGTCTCTGTAAGTCGCCTTGGATAAAGGCGTCTGCTAAATAAAAAAATAAATAAAATGGTTGATGCAATCCAGGGTGATTCCCCAGTGCTTGAAAAAGCTCAAAAAATCCTGCTGTTGCTTTATCTTGGAGTGGTATAGGTTGATCAAATCATCCCCTAAGTCAAGTAAGCAAACACTTCATTTTAGTCCAACCGAGAGAAATATCAAGCAACATGATATTGATTATTTTCAAAATCATTATAAAATATGAAACCTTCATACCTAATTCAAAGTATAAGTTGTGTTGGCTGAGGTAAAAAACACTTTCTTTTACTAATATAATGAGTCATAGTTCCACCTCCTGTACTGAAACTTTAGTAGTAGACACAGTACTTAAGATTTACAGAACAGTTCCTTTTTTTCTTCTTGTTAAGAGTCTTTGGACGACATTGGCCGTGAAAGGCGATAGGTCCAAGATTATCGTTGCTTTGTGGGCTATTGAGAGACGCATGTCTACAAAATGTACTGTACGCTGGATAGTCCCTGATCAGTAAGGAGAAATCCCTAGAGGACTGTAAAAAAAATCATATATGATAGTAATAACTGCACAAACAAAACCACAACAGAGTACACAATATGGAAAACTTAAACTAAAATATTTAAAAAGGAATAGAAGGAAAGCTGGTGTTCATCGATTTAAGGACATACGGTACTTATCCCACTTTTGGCTCGAGACAAGCTTCTTGTGCTATTGTTATAAAACCCCCAGTGAGTTTGCCACCTGACAGCCCCAGCTGGTGCCTTCGATTGCTTCAGCAAGTTTCCTGCGATAACGAAGAAGACTGCTAAATATTTATCACCTCCAACCCTGAATCTCCGATAGAAAGAGGAAAACATATGGCTTGGTTTGCTGATGCAGTTGCCGGGCAGCCTGGTATTTCTGAAAGCTTCATGTGCAGACCACCCGTGTAAACCTGTGACCTGTAATAATAAGGTGTGCTCATAACGCTGTGTCTATATACCTGAGGTGTGAATAAGACAACTGCTCCTACTGTCAATGCGGAACTGGATTTTTTAAAAAAGAAAATAAAATGACCTTCACACTTCACAGATTTAGCTTTCAAACTAAAAGAAAAAAAACAAAAACATGATGGACTAGCAATGTACAATTTTAACAGCCACTGAGATTCAATATTTACTTAGTGCTGATACCTATAGCCTGTAAATCAAGTTAAGCAGACAAATGTTTGTGTACTTTACTTGGCTGAATGTTTGAAGCTATGGATTACACTCTGTATGAAAAACTGCACTGGAGTTGATGCGTAAGCATGCAGCTATGGTCAACACATTTTGCTTCATAAAGTCAAATGAAACCTGCTGAATAATATTGTGTTAACATATTCAGTTCCATACTCAGTTACATACTGCTTTGTAGTTTTCCATATTCCATTCCATAAAAAAAAATAACATTTCAAAATCTAACATGAAATACTGAACTATACTGAACTACTTTTATGACACTTGCGATATCATTTTCTAGTTTCTTTGATTACATGATGTTAAATAAAATATCTAAATTATGTTCATATAGTTGTCATGCTGTCAGACACCTATAAATACCTCCAATGTTTTGATTCAAACACAGGCTCCCTTGAGAAAGATATGTACAACATATCGAAATGTTTGGCAGCTTGCTCTTTGAGCTATATATAATGTCTCAATCCTAAAATTCTACTCGATGCAAAACTTCGGGTCAAATAGACGTTTACCGGTTATCTGTTGCACCTTTGTTCTGGACATAAAAACATGGCAATGGTTAGATGAAAAGGGGTTAATACACCTTCAGTATGTTACGCTTGGTAGAAACGTTTCAGTTTGTTCACAATTGTTGCAACTATCACAATTGTTGGATTAGCAGCTGATCGGACCACACATTACATACAATCCATTATATTAATAGATTGTATGTACTATGAAGAACACCCACAGTTGAAAACAGATATTGTATATAGATAGGAATACTAGAAGCAAGACAAAAATGGTACTAGTATTTTAGTTGCCAGACATTTACAAGTTCACAATTTGCTTTCAAATGTTTGCAAACAAACTGGCTCATGAAAGATGTTGCTGTTACCGTGACCTTGAAACTTGAAAGATGAGCCTAGTGCAAGGCATTTCTTTTTTTTTTTTTTTTTTGTATCATACATATGTTGTTCAGCCCTCAGGGTCCTCTGCAACACCTGAGGTAGATTATGTTTCAAAGCTAACATTTCCAACATTTTTTACTGTAATAATGCAGTGGTGAAATCTTCAGTTCCAGGATGTAGGCGTCCAACTTTATTTTGTTTAATTTGGAAGAGGCAGGGATACATCTTTTAACATGCACTGGACACTGTTGTGGAAAGTGTATGGCTTACATTAGGCACCGGTATTATTGTTGAACATTATAGGGATATTTTTAAATATATGCTCTCTTGTCATTTGCTTTATATAAACAACCATCCATCATATAACCATCATTTCACTTTCTCTGAAGATGGATATATCAGCTAAACAAAAGATCTATGCTTTAGGATAAAAATGATGCAAAGCGTTTGTTTTTATAGGAATATTATATTATGTATTCAACAGTACAGATCTATCAACTGTCTTTCATTTATTTTTTTTGACATGTATACCTAAGCCATAGTCATAACTACTGCAATTTCAACTAAGTTGCTGTACAATTCCATGTTGTTTTGCAAAACAATTAAGATTACAGTGGAACTTCAGCATTACAAACACCTTGGGAATGGAGGCTGTTCATAAGACTGAAATGTCTGTAATTCTGAAAATTAGTTTTCAGTGGTTTTAATAAATGTGTACACCTGCTATCTACACCCTTAATCTGGCAAATAATACATGTAAACAGCACAGTAATACAATATTCTTATGGTTTAAAAGGCTTGAAAACTGTACTATATATTTAACTGTAGCAAAAATAACATTCATATAGCTTGCTGATGTCTCTCAGCCTTCTTTGTCTTTAAAAATTAAAAACTGTGCTTTGTTGAAACCAAAATGTTCCTAGTAAAATTGCCCATACTTGCTATGAAATCTACCTCACCTCTGACATTCTACTGTACTCTATTCACATTCTTCTGCATTTACACATCTAATTTTTACCAACTACCAGTTACTGTATACAAATCAATTCTGCTAAATCTTCCTGTCCATATCACATCCACCTTAAAACATTAGGGATAATGAAAAGATTTTGTCTCGATCTAAATGGAATACACATTTGGAAAACTTTTGAAGAGTCTTGGGCCATTTAGTGTGCATCGATTCCTGGCAAATAATGAACTTTGGATTGAAGATATATACAGATAGTTTTTTCAAAGCTTGTTTGGCAAAACCTTTTGGGTAATCAAGTGTAGATAGGACCACCTAGACAATGATACTCCATGGGCCAAATCTTGACTGTGTATGACTGCTTTGGAGCTGATGTACAGTATATCGTTGAAGGGGGTCACATGCATCTACCATATTCATAAAACAACTTCTGTATTAAAAAGCATCCCCTCCCCCACCCCACCTGAATACAACACCTTACATAGGCCAGAAATTGGGTGTTTTTTTTCTATTTACAAAAACAAAGCATCCTCAGTGTATAACCCAGTGCATTTTACTCACTGCAGCAACTCTAATGAGGGTGGGGGTGCAATCTAATGAATGTAAATGTACAGTGAACATTTCATTACAGGTAATATAGAAAGGAACTCAGGCTGTAGGCATTTTAATTGAGAGTCTGTGGATTCGTTCAACCTTGAACCTTGTCAGTTAGGCATCTTCAACCTACAAATGAGGAATATAAAACAAGCCTCAAACATGAAAGTTATTAAACATTTTTGCTTGGTTTAAGATTATGAATGGTTGTTTTAGAACAAAATAATTAACTGCTGTATTCTCCAGGAATCACAGAGACAAGAAAATAATTACTGAACTATAATTATATATTCAGCATCACGTTTCCAAACTAATGGTGCTGGTAATAGTGTGGGAACAAATGTTGTTGTAGAAACTAAACCTTTTTCAAGGACAGAAAGGCAAAACAACAACAGCATTTAATTATTATAAGTATGTATCAAGTCTTGTCATGCATAAGGAAAGCCCTCAAGGGAAGGGGAGTGTCTGATTCGTTTATAGGTTAATGGTGGAATGCTAGGAGACTATTAAGTTGCACTTTCTTATGAAATTGGAACTTTGCAACTCTAATGCAGCTCCCACATATTAACCACTTGTACTTAGCTTTGGTAAAATAGCTGTATTTACTAAATATATGTTCCTCATTGAGAACGGAATGGAATAGAAATAACGCTGTTTCTTTCTAGAATCAAATACCTCCTGCGTTTCCCCCTTTTTTATGGTTGGAGGTTAAAGAGCACATGAGGACCAGTGAGCAGGAGGATGATGGGAAATGTAGTTTTGAGAGGTCCATGCAGGTACATGGGAAGCCATCTTGAGGTAGGGAATGCAATTTAAAAGTTTAAAAAAGTGGTCAAAATGTAAAAAAAATAAATAAAATTGAAACAATACACACAGCTTATGTAAACAGTTGTAGCAACACATGGGAACATGTAACACACTAAAATAAAAAGGTCCTTATGTGCCCTTTAAGAGGTATAAAAAAAAAACATTTTCTTAAAAGAACCAAAAGGACAAATGACATAGCACACCCTTATCAATGCAACCGTGCACTTGCATGCCCAATCTTTAACCCTAAGAGAGACTGTCAAGAAAGCAACTAATTGGTCATTTATACTGATCGTTTTATGATTAGGATACCCATTCATTAGCAAGGCAAGGACGACCAGTACTCATTTTCAACCCTTAAACAACCATCACAAGAAAATGATACAGTAGCCAAAAAAATCTAACCAAAACCTCAGTGGCTGTGACTACTGTCCCATTCACAGAATAACCCACCTTATTTAAGCTATGAATCTTCAACCAGTGCTTCTGATTCATACTGACGTTATGTTTTTGCACCTTTAAATCACATTACTGAGTAAATTGTGTGTCTGGGAAACTCCTCCCTGTTAAAGATTTATAATGACGTTCCTTTGTCAGATCTAACAAATGAGAGGGTACTGTAGTAAGAGATCAGTAATGCATTTCTAAGCTTGTCTATTAGTCATATTGTAAGGAACCACATCCATCAAAAACACAGAGGTGTGCAGCTGACACAGGGCTTTATCAAGCAAGGAAAGGCAAGAGATGTGTCAGGCTTTTAAACAGAGGTGTCAGTGACCACCCACAGCATCAAACTTGGAAGTCATTGGAACCTGCAAGTTCACTTGAGAAAGATAGGAAGCCACAATGTCATATTCTGTCAAACAGTTCAACTGTCAGGCAGTGTTTGCTATTTCTGAGTACAGGTAATACTTAACAATACTGTTTTTGTATTGCTTTGGCTAATGTGCCTCTTTACATTTCAAAGATCTGAAGAAATAGTTGTCCTTTCCCAGTATGTAATACCTGCTCTTTCAATGGCAACACCATATACATATATATATATATATATATATATATATATATATATATATATATATATATATATATATATATATATACACACACACACACACACATACAGTATATTGCATTTACTGTAGAACACAATAAGGAATTGTTTTAATTAAATCAGGTAGAAGGGGAAGCTTTAAGTGTATTTAATCTGTGTAATTCCTGTAAATCCTAATTTATTTTTTTAACTACAGCTATACCGGCTATAAAACAAGCTTGATTCAGTTAGCATTATAAATTTTAATTCCACACATTTATAGAAGGGAAAACAAGATGTTGCTTGATTGCTGACTACATGGCTTTGTGGCAGGGTGAAAGCCCTGCCAGTGTAATGTATGGAATATTGGGTTGACAGGGAGGGGGTTAAATTCCTCCCAGCCAGAACACACATGGGAATGTGGCTGGGGCCGTAAATTGAATAAGTGATTTTTAATTAGGCTCCAGCCACAGGTGTATAAAAAGCAGAAGTGTTTGTTTTGGGTTGGTGTTTAGGTGAGTGGAGTCACGACAGATATACGATGTTGGGAAATTTATAATGGAGTGAAGGTGTAGTAGTTTCACCTGTTTATTTTGGCCACTGCGCCTATTTGTTTGTCCTGTTTAGGTTTATTTGTTTGGGTTTTTGTTATTAAACATGAGCACTAGCACTTAAACTGTAGCTTCTGTCTCTGGGTCTGCTTATTGACAATAACACGCCTTGCCAGTGATGTTATCCTTACCACAGGCTTACCGCTGATAATACTGGCATGACCCCCTTACTCAAATACCTAACAGAACTTATCTTTTAGTCCAATAGGTAATGAGTCTGTGATCTCCTGGTAGTTCAACTTCAAGCCAGTTCAGCCTGGCAATGGAAGTTCCCTGAAGGGACAGAGCCGCTCAGATCCAGGGTCAGATAAAAGTTTACAACAGAGAGTTAAGTAAGGGAGGTACCAGCAACATCTCATGAGGCCTTCCTGTGGGAAATGATTGTTTTGGTTGGAATAAACCACAATGAGGAGAACAAATCATTTAATTAACAAAACCTGATGCCCAATTTTCACTTCTTGTTATTTCAAGACCAAAGCACCCACTTAGAAAAGCACAGGGCCTTAAATAATCAGAAGACACTGAGTTGACCCTGATACGAACACAGCACAGGAGTTTAAATATTACTGTCATCATACATTCATATAATTAAACACTGCTGTTAATCAGACAGACAGCCAACCTGCCAGTGGCCTAGAGGTTCTTTCCTTTGGGTCTAGTGATGATTAGCACCAAAACATGCATTTTTAATATATTAGTGGGTTTGATTGATGCAGCCATCTGAATGATGTCATGTAGCATTTAGTTATACTGTTTAATTATTCTTACTAAACTATATATTATAAAAAATATAGGGTGCTGTGTAGATACAACAAGCTGTTTTTCACCGACCTATTAAATCCACAAAATATTTCAAATAAACTACACAACTATAGTTTATCTTCATGATGAATAAGCAGAAAACACCAATATTGACCAAAACGACATCTAAACAACATAAAACATGAGGATTTTGAAGGTAAAACAGGCCAAAGATATAACCCGCCTCTTGAAATGATGAACAGTTAATTAAAGTAATTGGGCTGACGCTTAGTGCCAGTGATTGGAAAGATTATGAATGTACAGTGTTACTGTCAAATAATCTACCAATCAATGGTCTTCTGACCTGTAGGGCACTCCTGTGACAAATACTTAAGCGCCCTTTCCAGTGAAGCACATGTGTGTGTGTGTGTTTATATATATATGTGTGTGTAAATTAAAGCAAGGGGGTAAGCTCTCAGGAGGAGGCTGAGGGAGCACCAACCCTGCAATATAACATTATTTCCTGTTCTTTGTATTAGACACAGGCAAGTTCAGTTGTCCAAGAGGAAGAAGCTGTCACACAGGCAAGACAATTTACATAAAATATCCCTTCCTACCAACAGAGTAGAGCTTAAAATCCAAACCACTGTGTAAGACAGAGCCACCCATGGCTTAGTTATCCACAGAGATTTAACTTCCTACTTTCTACTCCCAATTCCATAAAGAAAATTGGCCATAACTGTTCATATAACAACTTATTAGCTGTTACTTTATCTAAAATTATTTTCTACCTTTCTACGTACCCCTCTGATTTAATGCAGAAGGAAAGAGTTTCACCTTAGACTAAGTCTTCCTTTTTAATGCCCCCATTTTAGCTGCCTACTGAATCAGGTTTTATCTGAATTATCTCAAGACCTCATTTTGCAGTGGGAGGCTGAAATGCTGAAGTGGTTTTATAGGTCTGTGCTGCAATTGAAAAAAACACTACTAATGCTTACACAGTGGATGAACACAATTGAAAAGGGCAGTGGTAAGAAAAGTTGCTTTTGAATTGTGGAGGTTGAGCATCGCTGTCCCTGGAGACATCTCAGCTCAAACACTTGCAGGAAGGTTGGCTGCTTTTATGGAGGGCAAGTACATTTAATGTGTGTCTGTGTGTGTGCGTGTGTCTGTGTGCGTGTGTGTGTGAGAGAGAGAGAGAGAGACAGAGAGGATTTATTTGAAACATATACATACATATTTTCAGAAGCTTAACATTTTACCAGGCCGGACCTGAAATTGCAGCTACAAAAAAGCCAATTTCAGCCATCTCCAAAGGTCAGTGGAGGTCTAATCTTGCTAGCCCTCCAATGACCAAAGTTAGTAGATGGTATACAGTGCTTAAATAGAAAATGTTACAATAAATACATCTATTCCACTTAATTTGTCCTATTGTTAGAATAAACACAACTCTGAAAGAGAGATTCAGTACATACTTATGAGGCTGAGCAAATCACTTACCATTTAGGTGCTGATCTTTAAATGCTATCAAAAAGGTTTATGTTTATGCCTCTTCAACTTGTATTGGATAGTCAGTTATTTGATGGCATCCTGGTTTTAATAACCAGGTATCGTAACTGAAACTGTAACCAAAATCACCAGTAGCAGGGTTGGAAATAAGGCTCCTATTGCTTGCTTAATCACAGTGTATACTGTAGGTACCAAGCTCATGTGTGTCTTATTAAACTCATAGTAAAACCAGGAGTGGATCAAACCACTATGCAATGGGAGTCTTACTTCCATCCTTGACTAGTATAAGCATTGTTCTGTTGGATATGACATACAATATTGTCTCAGCTGAGCCAAGCCTAGCTCATTAATTTCTGACAGAGCTGGATTAGTTAACTAGGCCATTTAGAAATCAACTTTAATATTCTTTAGCTTGAAAGGAAGATCAATTTACAGCATTGCTTGCAGCAATAAAGTTTGCATGGGCTTTGATAGCACAGAATATAAATAGAGAAGAATTTGACACAACAGTGGCCAGCTGGTACAATTATGTCTAGAAATGAATGTAGGCATTGTTATGTGGCCTTTGTGTTAAATCATAGTCTGATCTGTATACACCTAAACATTTGGATAACATAACACTAAAATTGTAAGAAAAATAAACATCTGAACATACCCATGGTACAAGGATTAAATACAGCAAAAATTAACCCACCGTTTTTCTTAACCTCTTAATCTGTACTTCTCACTTGCAATACACAATCTGTGTTTCAGGCAACCCACAGCAAGCAGGCTGCAGATGTCACGCAACCTCTGTCAAACCAGCATACTAGGTTTACAGCCTCCCATTAGAGTGCAAATATTGTCAAAACTACTTGTAACCACTATAGAGATTCAAACGAATGAGGGCTATTTAGAGCCAGTTTGTTTTCTTTTCTTGTGCATTGTTTTCATTTTTTAGTACAGGGTACCTGAAGAAATTACATGGCAATGTGCTTCACTTAAATTCAATTGAAAAAGGCTAAATATGGAAGAAACGTAACAAACAAGGAAAGATCGTTCTGGAGTTAGGATTATAATGACATTTAATATCTTAGCTTTTATCAGTGTATTAAATCAAACTTGAAAGGTTGGCTGTGCTGCCAGCTTAGAGAGTAAATGTATTTCTCTGACATGTACAGTCAAATACCCACTTCATGTTACAACCACACATAAGTCAAAATTGCTCATTGGTTTATTCCACCACTGAAAAACCAAGAAAGATATAGGTGTCAAGATCTACTGCATTGCTTAAATTCCAATGATAAGAATTAAGCTTGTTTTACCTTTTCATTTCTAAATCCTGCAATAATCACCTTTAAACCTATTGCCCGCTTTACCATATAATTTATTATATATATATATATATATATATATATATATATATATATATATATATATATATATATATATATACACACACACATACACACACTAATTATCTTATCTTTTTTAATGTATAGTTAAATCTTAAGATGAACAAAAATGATAATACTAGGATCCTAAACCTAATGCAATCCAGCCACATTTTTACAGTGCATTATTTTGTAGCTTCCTTTTCTCTTTATCAAAAAAACAAACAAACAAAAAAAAACATGCACACAGACAGGCAAGTTTGATCTGCTTCTGCTGCAAATGAAAATGGAATATTGACTCAACACAAACATGAAATAAAAATTGGCACCTGCATCAAACCATTATTGGAAATTCAATATAAGTCACTTACCAGGCTTTAAATACATCTACCACTGCAGCAGCTCAAACCGAGATATGAAAAAACTCCCACTTACCTAAGAAAGAAAGAAAAAAGGAACATTACATGTACAGTTAACACTTTTTTCCCCCTTAAAAACCCACTTAACAAGCGGCCTCAATGACATGCTAAAACCTGATCATGCTGTACACTGATATTATAAATAACAGGTTTTCAAATGACTTTTATTTGGATTATAAATCACATGTGGGAAATCAACCAATCACTGTTTCAGATTTGCCAAAATTCCAGTACATCTCATTATATTCTGTGTACAGAAGTCATCCAGTGCATAGAACATATGGCACAATTCTAAATTAAACAAAAACAATAACAAGTTTCCTTTTTGCAACAACAGCCTTCAAGTCAATCCACAACATTTCGATGGGATTCAAGTCCGGGGACTGAGGTGGCCAGTCCATAACTGTAAATCATCCTTTTTTTCATAAATTCCTGTGTAGACTTTGCAGGTGGTCATTATCTTGCTGGAATACAAACTTCTGTCCAATAAGCCTTCTAGCGCTGGGTAACAAATGAGAGTGCAAAATTTCTTTTTTGTGAACAATTATTTTTATTGATTTTTCTTTTCTTTTCCCAACCCTTGGGATTAGGAAAATGGGGGGACATTCCAATTAAAAAATGTCACATTGACACACAAATACAAATAATAATAATAATAATAATAATAATAATAATAATAATAATAATAATAATAATATTCACTTAATCTTACTCAAACAACTGTGCCACTATAACAGGGATATTGCCCAATGAGGCCAGTGTATGATTCATCTGGTCGAAAAACTGTGCGTCTAAGATATTTGGTGCATAGAGAACGGCAATACAGACCTCTACGTTATTCAACAGCGTAGTCACATAGCCGAATCTCCCCTCTGAATCATTACCTTGGAGACAAACTGAAGTACAACTGTCTCTTGGCAAGGATAAGGACACCCCTATGTATATTCTGAGCAGAGGAATATGCAATTACCTTGTAACGTTTATTTTGAAAATGAGCAACATCACTTAAAACCAAAAGAGTTTCCTGCAAACATGCAATATCAATCTATTTCTTAAGAGATCACCTAAGCACTGTGCTCTTATAGGATGATTGGCCCCTCGTAAATTCCAGGAAATAATGACACCACTAGCCATGGTCAAAGATAGGAATAAAGATCTGGGAGAGTGAACGAGTAAAAGCACTCAAAAAACAAAAGATATGTGACATGGAGAAAGATCACTAACTCGGCACTCATCATATAGCAATATTCTATAGGACAGTAGCATATTAAAGATAAAAACAAAAACAAATAAACTGAGAAGGGTGAGTGGTTACAAACATTTAGGATGAAAGAGAGCCAGAGGAAGCACAGTGCATATCATAAATCTCAAGCCTCAGTTAACATCTGTACTCCCTCACTCGCTGATTCTGCTCCCTATCTAACCCCAAATCTTAGCCTCCCCTTCCCTTCTTCCACCTCCCCCCCCCCCCCCCCAACCAATCCAACAACTGTCATCGTGAACCTGGCTACCTTGAGGGGGCTTGCTGTGAGCTAAACCATCTCGCGAGTAGGAACAATTAACTGCAAATTGAACAACTGTAAACAACATGCATATAATCTAGGAGCCTATGTAGTCAATGTTTAAGGAACTAATTAAGAGTACAGATTGTCACCAACTATACCATTAATGCCACAGGTAGTAATAAAGATAGTGGAAATTAACACAGCCACGTATCCAAATTATTAATAATGAACCACAGTAGTATTCTTAACAGGGTTATCATACCCTCTGCAGTGTAGGTATCCCTTTGACGACCTTACATAGTGTAGATCAATGTCAAGAAACAACAAGTGTAAATGTGCAGACCTGAAGGGTCACTGCCAGTCACAGAAGGAGTAAGATGTTTCCACTTCCATACCGTGAAGGCATGAAAAGCAGTAAGCAGTAAGTTGTATCACTGCCATTTTGAGATTGTTGTTGTATTCTTTTATTTTAACCATTTTTGTTAATTTATTGAATCACAAATTTCCAATTTATTTGATGATTATGTATTTATTTGTTCTATAATTATCTTCAGGTATTGGTTTTCAATCATGATAATTGTCAATAATTAGCAACGAATGGGTTTTATACTAAATATGTTGATTGCCCAAATACTTTTGTCAAAGTATGAAATTAGTTTTTGCATGTTATTTTTCATTTTATGCATGTTCTGTACCACCGCACTATTGCCCAATTACAGTCAGGGAAATAATTATGGAAAGAAAAGGTTTTGGAAACACTAATGCATACAGTTTTCTGTACTGTATGTTTAAAACATTATTTCTTAGACTTTATCACAAGGGATGCTGTGCACATTTCTTAATGCTATTCACTGATGTACAAAAAGCTTTACATCCTGAATGAGCTGAATAAAACTGTCCTCCCCAAGCGAGACCGATTATTCCTGCCACCAGCCTGCACTTTAATGGGCTTAGGCAAACGCTTATGAAAATTCCACACAAACTACCCCTGTTCCACGGGACAGCTTTTAGACACTCAATTTACGAGCCGCAATGCAAGGAAATATTTGTTATGATACCCAGTGTACATTGTGTTTCATCCATGAAAACCTTATACTGTATAATAAAAAAACCTGGCTACATCAAACACTAGGCTAGTGCCTGTGATTATCTGTATATTGTTCACTGGGGCACATGGTGCCAGCATTCACCTTTTCATTTTCTTTGAACAGACCATTACTGTTTCACCATTTAGAGATAAGTAAGCAAAAGCAGCTGGTATTCTTTTCATTTTCTTTCATCTTTAACAATTGGAAACATTAACTTTGGAAATTGGAAGAATTTAATAGACTTATCTATATAACTATCATGCAGTACTGGGAAAAACAATGTATTATGATTTTTTATAGCATTTTACAGCACTGGAGAATGACCCTGGATTACATCAACTGCCTGCCCGTGGTTTTCCAGAGATTACCATTAAAAATAAGTGGCTGATGCAATCCAAATGGATTTCCTGGTACTGTAAAATGCTTTACAAAAAAAAAAAAAAAAAAAAGAGCTGTGGCTTATCCTAAGGTACAGGTTGATCACATCCACCACTTAAGTATAGTGTATGCAAATACAAATGTACCTTCCAATAACTTAAAATAGAGAAAATAAATTGTGTAGTGTATGAATTCCATTTACAGTATTTTGAGTTTACTCTAGATGTTCGGTGCTAAGACAAAAATACAGTTTTGTTTACTGACTATTTTAGAATAAATTTGAATTTATAGAACTGCAAATGGCTACCACTGTGTCTGCTAAGCTATTTTATAACTTGTGAATGTAACATTATGCACAATGAATAAGTCATGAATTCAAACTAAGCCCTGTTTATATAATGCCAACACGTACAATTTAGAGACTAATATAAATAGTATGATACACTTGATTAAACAAGAAATTAGACCCCTACTGGGCAGGGGTCAATAGAAATCTATGGGAATTCTGGGCTTAATTTGCTGATGTCTACAAACTGTCTGGATCCTGGAGAGATTTCTCAACCACAGCATAATCAATCTGTGTTTTAGCAGAAACATCAATGGTCACACATTGCTAGACTTGCGTTGCCGAAAAGCCAGATTAAGGTTAGTTGGTGGTTTGCCATTATGATTGTTCAGACACTAAAAGAGCCAGGAGGTGGTGTTGTGTGTGATGCTGTAACATTGGTAACGTCAAGGCAGAAGTAGAAGAGTACAGTGATGCGGGCCACAACAGTTTTATAGTGAAGGTTTGCAGTTTGATATGGGTTCATGCTTTGCCTTGCTGTCACCAGAGGTATTAGTCTGGGGTAAACTGAACAGTTCTCAGTTTGGTTAAAAATGGTCCTCATAATATGTCCATAGGTCTCAGACAAAAGCTTATTGCATAAAATGACTTAGCTTTTCATGAATTAACTAGACTGTTGGTGAGTAAATGGTGTCTGGGACTGTACTGTTTTTGATATCAGGGATTCCTATGCGATGAGCTGCTTGCACCTGGAGAAGCTGCCATACCAGCCAGGTGGTCAGGCTGGTGAATCTACACCAAACAAAAATACATTACTGTTGGAAAGCCTTTTGATTCCATTACAATTGTGGTTTGATACAAACCCTTGACATCTCTTTGTTGTGGCTGAAGGCCATTCCTTGATGGGAAATTGGGGGAGGAGTTGTGGTTATGAGGGATGTACAAATCAACTCATCCTAGACTCATCCATACCTGTGGCTGGAGATGAGGCCCCTTACATGCCAATACATTTGCCAATAATCTCCATTTCAAGTGTAACATAAAGACATTACGCAATAAAGAATGAAGTGTACTTGTGTAGAGTAAATCTTGCACTCTGCCTCTGGGTCAGCTCTGGAAAGCAATGGCTCTCAGGGGTGCTTTGTGACCTCAAGTGCACAATAATATCTCCTTCCTTCAGTGGTTCGCATTATAATTCACTTTCAATCATCAAGTACCCCCCAGGTTCACTAAGATCCATTGCTGTGCTTGGGAAGAGTGATTATTCATATAAAAATGGGAGGGCTGTTCAGGTTCGCATTATCCTGCTGGGCAGTCATTCTGCACTGCATCAAGATGAAAAGTACTGTAGGAGTTAGTCAGTGACTGGTTTTATAACAAGATCTCTGTGTACCTATTTATACCGTTACTAATGTAGCAAAATTAGCTTTTAGGGACAAACCAGTATGGTTTTACAGGAGGCAACAACAGTAGGTAGTTTGGATGTTATAAAAGGGAATCGGTGGAACACTTTAGAATACTCATTTATCATTTATTATTATTATTATTATTATTATTATTATTATTATTATTATTATTATTATTAATTTTAAAGCCAAGAAGATTATATATTTTGTATGAAATCTTACAAAACCCTACAGCTGAGAATCAGGGATTCCTCCCTGTATAATGTTGGTAAA
Source organism: Acipenser ruthenus (assembly GCF_902713425.1). NCBI lineage: Eukaryota > Metazoa > Chordata > Actinopteri > Acipenseriformes > Acipenseridae > Acipenser > Acipenser ruthenus. The sequence continues at coordinate 18,150,792 of NC_081194.1, forward strand.
AACATCAGGGCCAAGTGTGCGGCACAAAACGAAGCTCACAAAGCAGTCAGAACCCTCTTTTGCAGAAGGAAGTGATTTGTTGAAAAATAAAAGTCAATCAAGAAGTGCCTATCTAACAGAATGATCAGCTGAGCCGAGACTGAATTAAAAACAAAGCTATTTAACAATCTTGTTAATGAATTAGTAAAATAAGTCGAATCTATATGGGACATTGGAACTCAACCATCAAAATACATGCATATGCTAAAACAGAAATTGGCATATTTTATTTCTAGCTTGCTGTGCCACCATATTGTGTTACTGTGCCTTCAATTAAACAGATTTTGATTTTTAAAAACAAAACAAAAGCAAACATAATGTGATCCAATCCTAGAGCACTGCCCTGCAACAGATTCATACACAGGGCTGCATAATCAAAGAGAAACCTGCTGAGCCCTGACGTCAGCACCTTTTGGTTTGCCTGGCCCAGTCATTCCATTTGCAGGGAAGAAAATAAACATTCACATGAGTCTGCATGAGCCATGTGAAACCCTGCAAGTGTTTTCTAAAAGTATGTGCCTGCCTGTATCCACCAAACAACCCAAGACTCAGAAACGATTTGTTTGAAGAACACTTCAGAGGACTGGAGAAAGAGATCAGAGACTTTAAAAATCAGATCCTGCAGATAAACCAGCCTTTTATGTTAACAGAACAAGATCAAAATACACCACCCCACTAAACCACTCATTTTTTTAGCATATCATACTGTAACTAGAATATGGCAAATGCAAAATGGTGGCACGGAATGCAAAGTCTATAGAAACCTAGTTTTACCAATCTACCTTTCTTTAAACTACCGCAAACAAAACTGCATACAGTAGCTTGGTGAATTGCTGGCTTGATCCTTTCAGAAATGTTCACGAAAGGAAGAAACCCCATGTACAGGTGCAATTCATTATAAAGCTTCACATTTCAAATAAGAGGCAAAATGCAACTGGAAAAAAAAAAATAATAATAAAATGTAATTATTCAAGTAACATTCCCTGGGTTTCATTTGTGAAGCTGACTGAAATTGACTGCACAGTCAGTACCAGCAGTGTAAGGGGCACACTAATGATTTATATCTCATATATTCTAGCCCACTGGGTCCTGGGGACTTTTCAGTGGGGGGTCTGGGGATAGACAGCAGGGAAAAACACAGGATTCAAATGCCACTAAAATTGTAAAAACTTTAGAATCCAGCATTCTCACAGGCACACACACACCACTTTACAGTAATGAAGGGCAAGAAAAACAGTTTAATACCAATGATATGCACTATACCACCTGGGGTTAATGTCAGAATTGCTAGTAGTAATATCTCCCCTGAAAACTTTCTACAGAGCTCACCAAGATGTGAAATATTACACAAAGCCATCCTGTTGCCAGCGGACCACTGAATAGGAAAATACATATTACTCACTTTAAAAATGAGGATGTTGTACATGACATTACTAAAGACCTCCTTAGGCACTGTTCGTAAGAGATTGTCAGTCAGCACTATTTTTCTCCTCTAATAGACAGCCACACTAAATATTAATTATAGCCATCTGCTCTAATGCTTCCAGAACAAAATATGCTTAAGCATTAAAATACTCCTAATCTCATTAATTGATAATGCTTTCGTACATAATATTATATATCATGGGTGGCCAAACTTCCTGACCCTACGAGCCGCATACCAAAATCTCCATATGATCAAGAGCCACAAGACACATACTGTAAAACATTAAATGTTTGTGAGCAAGACATTTTAAATACTAGCATTGTTGTGCAGTACAGTAGTTAGGCTATCTCTTGGTGGCAGCAAAATACACAAGAACAAGGATAGAACATTGCCTACACAGTTTCTGTGTAATTTGTATTGTACTGTAGATCTACAGTGTATTAAACTTTAAATGTAACATACTGGTGTTTTTTCATTATTTCAGTTCATACTGTATGTATTACGCACTTTAAATAAAATATTATAGCGATCTCGGTTAACGCAGGCAGGCGCATCACACACACAGGGGAGGGCGGGCGCGAACCAGGGACCTCTCTCACTAAAGCACAGCGCCGATACCGCTGCAAGGAGTGTATATTGGGTTTATGTCTTCGTGTGTGATCACGTCACCTACCAGCCCTGCTGCTGCTTTCCCCTGTGCACGCTACACTCTCCCCTGTCAACCTAAAGTCCGCCCCAGACTTGCTCACCAGGCTACAGTCTGATGAGTGCATTACGGGGGTACTTCCGTCCACTTCTGACACCAATGTAGCGATCTCGGTTAACGCAGGCAGGCACATCACACAGGGCGAAGCATTCCACACAAAGGCGGAGGGCGGGCGCGAACCCGGGACCTTTCGCACTAAAGCATAGCTGTCTCTTTTGGAAGGAGCGTATATCAGGCTTATGCCTTCGTGTGTGATTACGTCACCTACCAGCCCTGCTGCTGCCTTCCCCCAGGCACGCTACAATATATTCAGTTATTATGACGCAAAATACAATAACTCATCTAATTTCACAAAAAACACTACATAAAAACACACATTTTTGTAAGGATTCTTTTTGACAAGCTCTTCCCTTGGGAAGATCTGAATGGTGGTTTTTTTTTTTGTATGACTGCTGCATGTATTAAATACTGTTGAGCTTTGTGGATGACAAATGCACATTTATTTTGAAAGGGATTACAGTACCTGCTCATGACGAGACGCAACATATGTAAATATAATATTAATTTTAGACCTGCAATATAACATGTAAACATGCATTCTCTAGTCTAGTGCCAACACTCCAATTTTATAAAACGATTCATTCATCGTTTGCCACGACTGATATTCCATGCTTGCCATACAAAACTCGCTCGAGTCATTAAATCAGCTTCTTTATTGAACGCCGAAAGCAGCATCTGCCTTAAGATCCAGGAGGATATTCAGATGAAAATGTTTTGTGATTTGTTTCATAATGACGTTTGTTGCTAGCTTTGTACAGACTACAGTGTGTACGCGATTTTGTTGCAGATGAGACACAGGTTTACCACTGTTTTCAGTGAAAGCAAACTCTTTCTCCCAGCCTCATACTCTTTCTCAAGCCTCATACGTTTGTTTGTTACTCGTGGATGGTTTGCTCAATGCCATTGTCTCCACAAAACGAACGAGCACTTAATTCAAAATTATGAAATTTACTTTCAATTGCACATCCGACTTCGAAATATGCATGCGCCAGCGAGCGGTGTGGAAGGTCAAGAAGTGACAAAATATCCTTGCAGTGAACATGCAGGTTCAAAGAAACAGGAGAGAGAACGAGATAGAAGAAAGAATGATTAACACAAATGAATACAGAGAACACACATAATAAACGCTGTGTTTATTTTTAATTTCTCTCTTTTCATTCTTTCTATATACACACACACACACACACACACAGTTGTCTCCGCGTATAGGAACACCTCCTAGGAGAACAGTTCACCTAAGGGTGAAACCGATTTTTCCCCATTGTAAATGCTCCAGCTAAAGGGACAGGAACATTGCTTAAAAGAGCACCTTCTTGGCACGGATAGTGATTCGTTCACAATGAATACAGTAGTGTTTTGTAAAAAAGCGACTTGACATCGCGTCTTGTGGGACACTAATTGGTTTATTAAATCTTTCCAGAACCGCCGTCATATCATTGACTCGTTTTGTATTCTGATTTCCACGAGTGCACCTCATCGCTACAAAATGGCATGTAAACTAACGGCGAAATGCGCTGCTGTAGTTGCTGTAAAAAACCTGAATCAGACACAAGTCGAGCAATTTCATGTTTCCCGTTCTGACGAGTTGCTTCATCACTCTGTTAAATAATGTGCATGTCTTGTATATTGTTGTTGCATTTTGTAACATGTGTAGGGGTGCTGTGTTATTTTAGTTTGACAGTTAGTTTATTAACGTTAATTTAACCCCAAGTAACTGCCATTATTTTTGCCCCTGCCTTTGTGATAGCCCGAAACACACCCGGCAGCTAATTTCATAGTACTGTTATAAGTAATACATATGTATTTATTTATTGATTGATTCATAATGTGTCTGGTGGCTAACTCTGTTTAAGAGAACACTCCGGTATAAAGAACACTTCGCTTGCTTCCCGAGGGGTGTTCTCTTAGCCGGAGACTGTATATATTACCTTTTTAAAACTGCCTGATATACATGTATTTTGCATTATGTAGATTCAGGTTTACGAAGATATGCAACAACGGAAGGTACTGACAAATTAGCCGCCATGGCCTAATTATTATTATTATTATTATTATTATTATTATTATTATTATTTTACACATTCATGTATGTTAAGATTTTTTTTTTTTAATTCAAGAATGGAACTAAATGCACATTTTATGATACTCCCTCACGCCCACCCCCTCCATTTATATGTAAAAAAGAAAACACAGGTTTAAAAATGGAAAATTAAACTTACCAAGCATTCATGTATTGAACTGTTCAACTTCACCTCATTAGCATTAATATTATTTTAAATGCAGAGTATTTAATTCAGGCAGAGGGGAATTGAGAACTCTGATGCATGGCACCACTGTACAAAAAATACAGATAGACTTTAAGCCCCACGCCAAAATTAAAAGCATTCTATAAGTAAAGGTAACATTTAAAGGGGAAGTGGTTGTATCCATAGTATTTTTTTGCACAGCTCTAAGCACTATTTGTAACCAGGGAAGCTGAAACAAATGGCAAAGATTTTTTGAGAATTTTGTACATTTAAAAACTTCACACAATAAAACCCACACATTTAACTGTCCCTATAAATAAAAACAAATCTTGAAATGGGTTTAGATGGAGTAATTCTAAAACATAGCAGGGGTCTCCATGGTCCTTTGTATTGGCAGTCTTTAAGGGACTGCGAGCTCCTTCACATTTAAAAAACTATTTAGTGGCATTGATTTTTATACTGGACCTGTAATTTCAGTAATAATGTAGAGAGTGCAGAAGAAATTACCTGTGCCATTGAAGCAAAGATAAACATTTAGAAGAAATAGCTTTCAGCATGTCAGGCTATGCCGCTTTAAATTTTACATTAATTACAGCAGCATTTATTGCTGGGTACCTTCGCCCTATGCAAAGCCATTATCTTTTTCAAAGATTATCCCTCAGCACATCTCCAAATTGGACTCCAGCCCACAGACTCTTGATAATCTGTTGATGAGGCAAAATAAACCAGAAACACACAATCAATTCCTCTACCTGCCATGGCTCTTCAGCTCCTGTCAGCACAGAAAGCCAGACAGGAGTCAGTCAATGCAGATTTTACCCTCTTACCATGTGTGTAGTGCAGCCCAATATGCACAGGCATTGATGGCATACATTGAAAAATCAACAGCATCAAATTGTCGGTTTGCTTATTTGATATGCTTACAAAGCACAGGATGTTTATTTTGTCTTGGGCCAGGACACCCTGTATATTCACATTGTGTTCTTGTGTTCAGGTTACAATACAGTATAGAAAATGTATTACTGTGATAATTATTATTAACTATTTCATCTAATTTTGTTTGTTGAAAGAACCTGTTTACACTAAATAGCTAAAAAGTCTTGCAACTGCATTATATATAACTAATACTCTACAGTGGCTGGTGATATTGTACCGATTGTATGTACATCACAGTATTTATGGATGATAATTATGACATAAATCAGTAATTATTACAATTGTAATATAATTAATTTTGTACTTGATGGGTTTATGTTATTAGTGGCACATCAATTAAGAGTCCATCACAAAATGAGATTTGATTTAAATAAGGCTTTAATTTAAGCAATAGAACCGTAAGAAGCAGGCTTCACCTTCTGGTAAGACCTGCTTCATGCTGTTAAATGTCCTGAGCCGAAAGTTTCTATTGCTATTAGAAAATGGATACATTAAAAAAATAACATTTCAAGTTGTTCTGTTTGTTTTTTCAGTGATTTTATGCAGCATAGTTTTTGTTATTAATGAATGCAAACGTTTTCCTCATTATTCCATCAATACAAAAAATATCTTCTACTTACATGAAGCTGTTCTTCAGTTCAGGTACCTCGTACAGAAAAACGAACATGATTTGTGAACTGTTTGTAAAGCACGTAAAAGAAGCAGCTAACTTTTATTTTTTAATTAAGATTTGAGCGCAGGTTCACGTATTCATGTACGCTTTAGTATTTAAGTTACCCCTAGGTCATAAAATGTATTTGCGAAAAAAAAAAAAAGTTTTAGTAATTAAAAATACCTAATTGTTTACATGTGTTAATGCTTATCGTGCTGTTTGTTCAGTAACTTGTTCATTGTGTGTTCATAAAGTTCATTCAAAAACTCCTTCCTGGCTTTGTTAGAGAAGAGAGCACTGTCCTGTTTTGTTACTGTGATATGAAGTTGCTGAAAGTAATCAGACTGCATCCAGCTGTTTCATCAACTCATCATTCAAACTGGAGACTAGTTGCTATTGTAGTTACTGTATTGCCACTGACAGCGAACACTATTCTTGATTAACATAATTTTGTTAACTTTATTTGCTATACTAAATTTAAACAAGTACATTGAACGTATAGGACAGCGAGGAAGCTGACTTGATCTACACTGACAGATAGCATTCAGAGGGCGTGAACAGATATTTTCTTTCATCAAGCAGAAAATAGGTAAAATATATGAATACTGTATTGACGTATTTTCAGACGGATTGATTTGGAACAGTGATTAAACATAGTTTGAACGATAACATTCAAGGTCTTTTACCAGAGAAATCTCAGATCCATTTATTATTATTTATTTTTGTGAACAATTTTTTATAATTTTTTCTTTTTCAAAACAGAAATACACAACACAACAAGGAACGACATAAAACAAAAGCACAACTCAAAAGAACAACAATGGAAAAGTTGTAGGGATCTGCAACATACTAAATAAACACAGCCGACCAGGCAGCCACTGTCCCAGCACTAGCCTGGAGCAAAATAGCACTATAGTAGAATATCTACAAAATACTGTAACCAATTGCATTTCAGGGGTATGTCAGACTCCACTCAGCCCTGCAAAATGGTCTTTTTGGCAGCTGTGGGTCCTGCCCGAAGGTTGAAATCAAATAGCATTTTAAAGTGAATAAATTGATGTGCTAAATTTTTAGAGGATGTAAATATATTGTCCCATACCGCTTCCCAATGAGGGCAATCCCCCAACTTCTCCAATTCTCTGTTCCAAATAGTGATTATTGGGAGTGGACTGGAGGAATAGGAAACAAAGTGGTTGTAGAGAGAGGAAACTATACCTGAAACCAGTGGAGGCCTTTGTCATCAAAAATGTCATTTAACATTTTTTTGTAGACCAAGGTGGGTAAGTAAAAGGTTGCGAGTCTGTCAGCAAAAGGGAGTTGTTCCAAATGGGAGAGAGCTTATGGAACTTCAAAGGATTGCCAAGAAATCGGTCTACCCTCTTCCATTTATTTAATGAATTTGTAATGATTGAGCCTGTTCGAAGAAAGAAAGCACTTTTTTGGGGTTGGGAGAAAGGAAGATCCTGGAGGATCCTTGGTTTAACTAAGGCCTCTTCTATTTGTCGCCAGGCAACTGGGGCTTTTGGATGAAACCAAGTTTTAAAAACCCTTAGCTGAGAGGACCAGTGATAAATGTTAGGTACCACCAAACCACCAAGTGTTTTGGGGCATTGCAAGGTCACCAGTCGGATGGAAATCATTCCAAATTCATCAAATAATTTTAAAGCCTGGGGGATTGATCTGGAAATATCATAAAATAAACAACAGTATACCATAGGCATAGGGGAGATATGGTGTCCAGACCCCAATATGTCAATGGGTGTAATATTGGTGCTTTATAAGATTGCCTGTGCTAGAGGTTCTAAAGATAGAGCAAATAATAATGGGGATAGAGGACAACCCTCCGATCCATTTTCTAATTAGGTGTTGAGCGCATGTTCGTCTATTTGTGTAAGTATCAGTATTTCAGTTACCATTAGGTCCTAACATTAATTTGTGGGAAAAAAAGCTTTAGTAATTAAAAATATCTAGTAGTATACATATGTTAATGCTGCTGTTTGTTCAGTAACTTGTTCCCAGTGTGTTCATGAAGTTCATTCAAAGCCTCCTTCCTGTTAGAGTCAAGAGAGCATGGTCATGTGTTGTTACTGTGATATGCTGAAATAACATTGCTGAAAGCAATCAGACTGCATCCAGTTGTTTGATTTCTTCAATTTGTCATTAAAACAGAGACTAGTTGCTATTGTGGTTACTGTATGCCACTGACAGCAAACACTATTCTCATTTATAAATTGGAACAGAAGACATGAGTAAAATGCATGAATGCTTTGGTTTTAAGATTTACAATCATAATTTAATAGCTAAAAAAAATCATAAATGCCATTCTTACAGCACATGACAAAGACTTTCTGACAGTGAAAATTAAACAGAATTACTGGCTGGCAAAAACAAGTCTGGATGTCTCTGCATTGCACTGAAGCCTGGTAATTAAAAATCCCAGTGCTCATGAATCATGCACAGATTCAAGTTTACAAACTTTATGTTACAAACTATACAAGAGGCTGAAACTACTCATTTCATTTCTGGACCCCCTCATTTATTTTTGTTCACTGTTATCACTTTAACTGAAAGATATAATTACAGAAGAGACAAACTAGCATCAATTTGACTGATTTATTGAACAGTAATACATTTAAAAAAAGAAAACCCTTTTGCTTAGCTGTACACAATTCCTCCTGTATTCAACACCTCGCTAATCTTACTTCTAAATCAATACCTTACAAAGCAATGATCTACCCGACTGATAGCCGTTTAAATAAATCTGAGGGTAAGACTGCTGGCTGCTCATTGGCCAGGTTTTGTATGAATTCCTCACAGCATTGGGTGTAGTTGTGCTGGCATTTTTTGATCCACAAATCTTTAAATGGCAAACAGAGCTTTGGTGCTTCATCACTTCATGCGTCAAATCAAGAGCTCCTTCAGACCTACATAAACAGCCCCTTGAAAAGCTGAACCAGTCCTCACTTTACAGGTTTCTTATTGTGTGAGCATGTAAGTGTGCAGGAAGGCACGTGCAGGTTTCTCCATGTAGACTATATGATCTGGACCTTGGATACTAGACCACACCAGCTGATAAGGCATGAAAGGCTTGGCATTTGAAACATAACACTTCACAGATGTAGGAAGAGCATGATGAATATTTGGGATAACTACCTTGATGAGATCATGGTGGAAAAGACATGCATGGCAACGTCTGCAACAGCCAAAGAAGTGTCATGTTTTCTCTCATTTATTAAACCATATAATTTCGTGTTCTTTTTGTCATCTGCATTGCTAACTGATTTGCTGCCAGAGGGAGATTGCATTTACTGGAGCATGGAAATGAATGGACCGTTTCAACAGAATACTTTTAGTAATGACTCTCGTTGGCCGGCAGATGCCCAAACACTGGAGATTCTATTTACTTGGAAACACAACTCACACACTCACTGCCTTCTTTTCAATGTGCCGACACAAGCAGTTATCAGCATTACCAATTGTATTAATGGTTTTGCAGGACACAATAGGTGACTTTGGGCCGACTTGCAGATTTTATGTAAAATCAATTTTAAATATAACAAAAGCTCTTAATGGAAAAATAACACTCCTAGGATGTGTCCATTTTAATTTAACATCTTTTTTAACTGAAAGAGAAAGCTATAGACAACAAAGCTTTAAATTACATTTCAATATGTAAAATGAAAAGGGCTTATGTTCTAATGAATGACCAAGTGAGCTTTTGGATCTGAGATTGTAGCAATATATATATATAGCAAAAAGGGGAGCAAGTACAGTATTGTGTTCATGTGGTGCTTAAAATATTGGTACATTTCCTAACAGCTTATATTAACGTTCCTCTAGAATCTGTATTGGGGAAAACCACTGAAAGTAGATTGTGTGGTTTTGGTTTACAGGGCTGTGGCAGGGCAGAGGAGAACCCTGCACATTATAAGAGGGAGCAGGGCAAAGCCCTGCTGTAAAAGTGTACTTGTTTTGTTTTGTGTTATTATGATTTATTGTATATAAATATGACGGCGAAAAGCCGTGTTTTGTTATTGTTTGGCAGCGTGGATGGGGAAGCCCCACCCCACAAAACCCCGTGCTGAAGCTGACCATCTCCCGATTTAAGTAATTGATTAATTTGTTGCTAAACAGGAGACGGTCACCAATATAAAGGCCTGCAGCTCTCCCTGTTCGGGGTGGGTGTTCGAGAGAGCGATTTATTTTTGCTCTGTGAGCAGTGTTTTTGTGTAAAACCTTTTGCTTTATTTTTGTTTCAATAAACACAGCGCCGCAGTGCGCTTTTGCACCCAAGTACTGCCTTTATTATTATTATTATTATTTATTTCTTAGCAGATGCCCTTATCTGCCTGTTTGTATTTCCTGTTTCTGGCCTGATGTCATCACCCCCGGCTACCTGTCACAAGGGCATTTTGTATAGACTGGCTGGATAAGTCCCAAATGGCCTCAGTTGCTCATCAAAGAAAGGAATGGTAGTATTGTAGTGTGCTGACAGATATTGATGAGGGAAGACGTCAAATCCCCAAATAAACACATCAAGCATGCTTGTTCTGGAATTGAACCCACACAAGGGGAGGCATGCTTCTGTACCCAGGAAAATGAATATGCTGTTGTGGTAATGTAGGGTTGGCCGTGCTCCAGCTTTTCTAGCGCCGGCTCCGGTAGCTCAGCTGCAGCTCCACAATTAATGGAGACCCCCTGCTGCAGCTCCAGTAGCCCCTGCGCCTGCTCCGGTAGCTCAGCTCCAGCTCCAGAGTTGATGGAGACCCCCTGCTGCAGCTCCAGTAGCCCCTGCGCCTGATCCGGTAGCTCAGCTCCAGCTCCAGAGTTGATGGAGACCCCCTGCTGCAGCTCCAGTAGCCCCTGCGCCTGCTCCGGTAGCTCAGCTCCAGAGTTGATGGAGACCCCCTGCTGCAGCTCCAGTATCCCTTGCTCCTGCTCCGGTAGCTCAGCTCCAGCTCCAGAGTTGATGGAGACCCCCTGCTGCAGTTCCAGTATCCCCTGATCCTGCTCCGGTAGCTCAGCTCCAGTGCAGCTCCACACTGCTGCTTCAGCTCCAGCTGCTTTTAGCTGGAGCTGAAGCTAATTAGTCGCCAAGCAGACGCTTTTATCCAAAGTGACTCACAGAGACTAGGGGATGAACTAGGACCTCGGTTTTTACATTTCTTCCGAAGGACGGAGCACAAGTAGGTTAAGTGACTTGCTCAGGGTCAACACAGTGAGTCAGTGGCTGAGCTGGAATTGAACTGGGAGCTTCCTGGTAAGCCACTTTCTCTAACCACTGGACCACCAAGCCTCATGCTTATGGTAACATCCTATTTAAGTTTTTTTGTTATTTAATTGTTCAGTCGGGTCTGCCACGCGCAATATTTGTTTTGCAGGTTATATACAAAAGCCATTTTAAAAAAAATGTGATTGTTTAGATATGTTAATACAGCCTAATATGCCTAATAATTCTAGGAGGGCTGTAACATTTTGAGACCTGCAGTCTTTATTATTATTATATTTTATTTTTATTACTTTTTTATGGCAAATGTTCTCATCTTGGTGTAATAATATCTTGGTGTAAACAATGCAGTTAACTGCACAGTAAAATACATTTCAATAAGGAAAAAATAGTTCCTCGTGCCAAGTTATATCAGTGAAGTACGAGAACTTCCTGACTCTCTATACAGCAAGGATAGTTTACGTGTTTTCAGGGTAAATCAGACAAAAGCACCATTTCACTTTTAATTTGTAATTCCCAGCACTCTTTATTTTTTGTTTTTATTTAATTTTCAGTATCCGATATAAACACTGCAATTTAATACTGTATGAAACTAAAATACTCAACAGTTCTTGTTCAGTTGTATATTAGTGAAGATCTTTGTACATAAAGCTCGTCATGGTTTCATATATTTTTACTTTCAAATTAAAAAATATATTGGATCAACCCCGACCATTGCTTTGTTGCAGGACTTTCGTTCAGTTTGTCAGGAATTCTCTGCAGCTTCAAATAAAACAAACAGTCAGTCAGCAAACAATACAACGTTGTTTAAAAAAAGCCAGGGTTTCTGTAGTTGAGGTGGAGTGCTGATGAAAATACAACCAAAACTGAAACTCTGACAACACCAGAGGGGATGTCAGAGGAAGAATTCTCAGCTGTGTCACCTTAGCAACCAGGACGCTCTGCCTGAAACAGACACAGATGACGTAAGCGTGGTGCTGTGCTTGTAACATTGCTAATATGGAGCAGCACCTGGATATAGAGCCATATTGGGAGGTTTTACAAAACGCTGACAAGGTTTGCCGTCCATACTTGCAAAAAAGATTGTCCAGATGCGTATCACAGTTCTTCGCTGAAAACAATCTGCAGTAATATAGTCTATCTGTACTGTACATTTCTGCATTTGCATTACTTTTTTGCACTTACAGGTTTTTTTACATTAATAGGTTTTAATGCATCTTTTTTATTAGTGTAATGAGTGTCTTAATAAAGATTTTTAACCGCATACTCACTTGTTTGTTTTGATTACTGTAGTGGTGATTGGGGGACATTATGAATGTCAGGTTATTGTGTGAGAGTTTATACCGTCCATCGCTTACTGCGGGTGAATCATGTTAACACAAACGCGTCTGTTCTAAGCAGTGGTGACTGTACTTATTTATTTTGTTTATTCAGATGTTTGAACTGAATAGGCCAAACCTACCCGCCACTGCTGTAGCCTGTTGTGCAACATCCAACATAAGTGATAAGTTGAAGGAGTCTGACAATGAGAAGAACAATGGGCAGAGAAACAAAGACAGCAAGGTATGGGGGGAGAAATATATTTGCTGCTTATCTGAAAGATGTCACCTTCATGTGCCTAAGACCTTAAAGGATGAAGGCACAGTAGATGCATCAGTTGGCAAGAGGAAAGAATAAGCCAGTGTACACCTCATTAACTACACTACTGCTGACTATCCCTTCATTCTAATCATCATACATACAGATCCTCAAGAAAGAGCAGATTTAGGAACTTTAGGAACTCCCTGATCAAAAGGCACTATAGGGAAACATTGCATGAATCCAGATTTAGACTGCATCTCATACATATGTGTATGCCTATAACCTCTAACCCAGAAAAAAATCCTACTTATCTGAATTAGTGCTGCTTGGTTTGGGGGTGGTGGGAGGTTAACCAGCCGTCACATTAAAACAAATTAAGCCATGATTACCCACAGCCCAGACCAAAACAATGTTGGTTTGGGTTTTACCCTTAACTAAATGTAAACCTTAAACCATGGTTATGTTTGCTGGTATGAAGACAATTATGTAATTTCCGGTATATGTATGGAAAGATGTACTGGGAGAAATTCAATGTACATGCATCTTTGAGAGTTTTATAAAAATAAAAGAACCAAAAAAGTATACAAATATTTGGTATACATAAAAGTGATAGGCAGGGGTGTTCAATGTTTTTAAAAAATCTTCTAGTCCAAGGGACAAAATGCTAGAAAAATCTACTTGCCCCCTCCCCATCGCACAAAACACGCACAATAAAGTTGTAGGATTTTGGTTTTATTTAACACTGAACACAATCAATTAGTAATTAACAGGGGCAGATCTAGCCTTGTAGCTTGACAGGTTCACTAAATTCTTCAAGATACACAAAAGGTTCCCTGTGACCCCACCTCAGCTACTGACGCCACCCAGGGGACATTAATAATGCTGATGATGTCATCAAAAAGAGGCAGATTTTCGTTCTTGAACGACTGTATATCCATTCATAAAGTGCTTTGCGACAGTCGACCGTTTGCTCAGATCATTTTGTGAATAGCAATATGGACAACTTTCGTTGATTTTTGAAAAAACTTGTAGTCCAAGGGGCAAAACGCTAGAAAAATCTAATTGTCCTTAAAAATGTACTTGCCCCCTCCCCGTCACACAAAACACACACAAAATGTAGAATATCATTTGTAGGACTTTGGTTTTATTTAACAGTGAACACAATTATTAACAGGGGCAGATCTAGCCTTGTAGCTTGACTGGCTCACTTAATTCTTCAAGATACACAAAAGGTTCCCTGTGACCCCACCTCACCTCAACAAATGTATAACATACTTTAAGGAAATGTTCCTTTCAGTGCAGTTTGGAACACATTTGCTAGTAAATTTAAAGTAACATACTAATACATCTATAATAAGCAATACTATAGTTATTCAAATATAACAATAGCTTAGTTTTTTCCACTCTTTCTCTATAAGCTGAATTCAACATTCTTTCCCTGCACTACTTTCACTGAAAAATAAATAAATGAATTAATACATAAACACATTGCCATGAGATTTACAGTCTGTACTTTATTTTAATATATATATATATATATATATAAAAACAGATAATCTCATATATAAGCATATCAATTCTATCATTATAAACATATTTGTCAATCTTTATGTTTTAATAGTTTCACGAATCAATGGATTGTGCTTGTCCAATAAATAACTAATATCGCTTCTGTTCAAATCTAGTAAAAAAAAAAAAAGTATATATTTTTAATATAGCTTTTAAATCTAAAACAAATATGTAAATATGGTAAATAGCAAACTAGCTTAGCAACACTAAAATCTAAATAAAAAATAAAAAATGACATTATTCCCAGGGAAAGTTTGTCCAAGTTGAAATGCTTCTAAACAGTAAACTAAGTTTGTTTTTTTTAAACATCCCAACAAGTACACACTTGACCACAAAGTGGACTCAGAAATAACTTATAAATTACACAACACATTTTCTAATCCGCTAATACATTTGCGACTATGGTGGGTTTTTTTTTTGTTACTTTACTAGATTGATGCATTTAAATGTGATGTAGAAGATCAGCTTTATTCTCCACAGCTATACAATCACAAGTCGCAATAGATTGAACAGAGGAAAAATAAATAAATAGAAACTACTTGTCCAACGGGCAAAGTATGACGGCAAAACTTGTTGTTCCTCTGTGGCGGGGTGCCCTGCCCTGTGCGTATTTTGTGTTTTAAGTTGTGTGTGGACTCAGCTTCACCCCCTATTCACTCTGTGTTTCTGTTCCGGGTTCGACGTCACCACTACAGCCATCCTTGTGACACCCTCACACAAATCTTGCTGTCCCAGGCGTCAGGTTATATGAATTGCACGCCCCTGGATAGGTATTAAAGCAAACCAATATATGACTTGTTTTTCTGAATGGCCACATGCATAACGCTTAACCAGGCAGGACAGGTACTGTAGGCAGCAACTGTGAAAGCACTCCCAGTGCTCCTTTGGGCTGGCCACTCTCTCTGTCCTCAGTATTACATTCTGAGTAGTGGCTATTAAAACACAAAATTAGAATTCCATAAAATGAAGAAGGATCATGTAAGATACTGTTTCAGCTGAATAAATATTATTTGAATAGACAATTAATGGTAAATTCTGGTTGTTTAAAAAAAAAAAAAAAAAAAAAAAAAAAAAAAGTGTAGCAAGAGGACTTTCAGGCTATTGCCATTTGTTTCCATTATTATTTCTGATAATTCCATGCCAGGAATCAGGAATGCTCTCAGCTCGTGAAGAGTTACCCTTACCTCACACAACAAACTGTAGGGCAATCCTCTGAGATCAAGAAACCTCAGTTACTTGTACAACCTGCTGTCCCTTTTAGTCTCTTAGTTTTGCATCTTCACACCATTAACCCACAATTTCACCTTTAAAAATCATCTCAGGTCTTATCAATCTTTACTTGCTCTAAAATACCATGCTTTTCAATGGTGTATGTAAATCTCCACTAACACTTTCTGACTGTTCTTCAATTTCTGTGATGTATTTTCCAAACTATATAGAGCATCAGCCGTCCCTTTAATAACAGTACTGAGATTGGATAAGCAAGCAGGCTGTGCGCTTCACCCTAGATATTCAAAGGTCATCTGTCATAATAAAAAGGTCGTCTCTGCTTTTTGTTCCTCCAGGATACCATAGCATGTTGGTATTAAGTCTTGAGACCTTTCTGCCTTTTCAGATTTTAAGTAACATGTTGAAAAAAGATCACATTATGGAACATTAATGGATTTATACAGCTGCTGTTTAACAGTCCAAGCCTCAAGTCTCAAGTCTATCTGGAATCAACACAGGCTCTTGAGGGACAACGCAGTTTAGGATGCCTAATTGCTATTTTATACTTTAATCGTTTTCTTTTTGCAATCCAAGTAATACAACCGTTTCTGTTACTTTTGCTATCTAAGGTACATCATCTGAAGTGAATTGTTGTTGTACATCGAGGTCTCTAAAACAGAATGCAATTCTAAGCAATTCTTTGTACACTACGATGCTACCACAATCAAATTCCATGTAACCACAGAGACTGCTATAGCTATAGCTATAATTTTCAATTTATCAGTGATCTAGGCTTACAGCAATGCTTTTCCTAGCAAGAGTCCCCATCAGGACAAGAAAATTGTTGAGCAGGCTTATAACCCCTGACAGACAGAAGCAGCCAGAAAAAAAAATAAAATTCTGGGATTTTACCAGATTTCTCATCAAAAGTATACAGACCAAACCGATAACAATGCATTAATAAAGCCCTGGCTTTACATGCAAATGTTAGAAGATGAGTCACTTGAATCACTAATGTTCAATACATTTTTAATGATATACAGTAGGTGGTGAATATGGTAACAAATTAAATAATATCTGCATTCAAAAACAATCCCTGGAGCCCTCACATCCGTGCCATCTCCAGAGTTAGTAGAGCGGGAGACTGAGATTCCTTTGAAGCTGTTTCCTAACAGGGGGTTGATCTGATGTTTGCAATTTTCTAATCAATATGAATTAACGGTCCGTAACAAGAATGTAGAACTACACTAATAGAGCCTGAAACTATCTTCAAATTGGAAGACAAATTAAAAAGCATAGGACCTATAAAACGACTGGTTTTCTCAAACGTGTACTGGTAATTGACTGGCAGTTGGTTATGTAAAAAGACTTATTTTAAAAAAATAAGATTGGGCAAATGTATAATTACCAATTACCTTCAACAAGTAAAGAAGCCCGATGGAAACAGCCCGATATATTAACTGCATGGAGAAATAGCTTTTTGGAGCTTTTTGTGCTCCCATTATTTAGAGATTATTTTAATAATAATGTTGAAACGGAAAGGTAGCTGGTGATTGCTGGCTGCCAATCCCTAACTAGCAGGTGGGCGTGTCCCAGTGGAGTGTCAGGTATAAAAGGGTCCCGATTATATACCTCAGGGCTGCTAAAAAGCCATAGAGATCAGAGCGCTGCTGTTATAAAACCATCTCACCGTACTGTGCTGCTGCAGGACTGGGTTTCATGAAATGAAGAGACTAACTCTTGCGACGACCGTCTTAAGGGAGTTTGTTTCGGGATAGCAGACCCACCAGTATAGGCAGACAAGTGTATCAGCGGGACCTCCATTTGTTAGCAGAGTAGCACTTACCATATTCACGACAACTTTTGTTTGTAGTTTCTGTACAGTGTTTTATTTTGCCTTTTGTACATTTTAATGTATGTCCACTGTGTGCTACCATCACTGGTAGCGTCACGTGAACTTGCCTGTGAGTTGCATGTAAATAAACCCTTCATGCCTGCAGGGGCATGGCAACGGTCTTGGTCTCCTGCCTATCAATCAGAGAATACCCATGCCCCCAATTCTCCACTGTTACACAGCCTTTACATTCCAGCATTGTCACCAATCTCTCAAGGATCAATGGAGACCAAATATGTGCACAACCAATTTGATTCTGTTCCAAATAAAATTACCCCAATCTACAACCATGTGCAGTTCCTCTTTGTAAGATAACACATTTAAAAAAATGTGTCATCTAAAGGGCTGTAAAGTCAATACACAGCAGTACATACGTTTTCTTTCTACTGTATCATTTTGAAAGCGTAACAAATCTTGACAAACAACTTCTTCATGGGATGCTGCATATTAATAAATGAACCATCCACCATATTAAGTTGCAATGCTTGAGTAGCAAAAAAAACTGTTGCATTGCCACAGCTTTATACAACTGCAATATACCAGCCTGCTCTGTTTATCCATATCACAGCCTGGGTCATGCAAGTGACTCCTTGAGCCCAAAGGTCAATGTTTGGGACAAGCGGTTTATCGTAAAAAGAAAAGGTCAAAGTAGAGCTAAAAACACACTTTAAAACAATGCAATAAACTAGAACCACCAGAGTGGTCAATCTTAATGAGATTGAAAACAGGCTTCCGAATATTACATGTATGCCAAGGAAACAGCACCAGACATTCACTTCAATGTGCCAGAAGATCACATAGGAACACTGCACCTTCAAACTCATTTAAATGTTCCCATATAGTTTTTAAATATTCATTTCAAAAGGTAGTTCCCTTTGAAACCCACGCTTTGTCCAAAAACTTTTTCCACATAACACCAATGGGCGGCAATCCCTTTTTCACTTTCTGATTTCCTGAGCTTTGACAGAGTAAAGCTTTCAGGTACCAACACCACAGCAAGTAGAAGGAGGAGCATGCTCATTTGACTTTCAAAGGGATGTAGGTTTCTACAGGGGAGCTTGTCCTTAATAGTCCTTTTACTCTGAGGTTGGCGAAACATCACAAACCTTTACTCATACACAACTGAAATACATTCAGCCAATCACACTAATATGAAGGACAGCTGTATCCAATCAGTCACTTGATCCCACCACATCGCTTTCAAAACACATGCATAGACAGTTATATCCCAAAAACCGGAACAGTATGACCAGTTTTAACTCTTAATAATAACAAAAAAAGAAACATTCAACCCTGTCAACTACAAGCACTGGTGACAAGTCATACATCATAGATAAGTTGCAACGATGCCTAAACTAACATTTTTGTGGCATACAGCAGTTTTACTCTGAAATAGCACAAGATTTGGAGGTGCTGTCTTATTTATTTTCGTAAGGATGTTGATAATTTCTTGGCAGAAGTACTGAATCAGCTGTCATACTGCAGACAGATTTCCAGCAGTAGCAATACAGTATGTGGTATTTTAAAAAAATCTCAAAACCTCATATTTCAGAACCCATTTGAGGTAGGTGACTTGTGCAGAGTCATATAAGCAAGGTCTTGGTGGACACGGTCATGTCCAATAATAATAATAAAAAAAACTTTCACTGACACCCTGTGCCATGTCAATGCTAGTTGGTCGACAGCTGTAGTCTATAGTTTTCTAAATAAAGTTCCATTATAGGTGGTGTCCAGTTGAAATGAACTCTCTCATTGCCACATTGTTTTAACCTCTGGTCATATCACAAACAATGATACATACATATTTCACATATCTAGTTCTATTTCATTATTACAAACCATTAAATCTGATGACAATGGATTATGCACCCAGGAAGCTCTGTTGTTGTTCACAAAAACTCAAAATCTTTCTTTTATTATAAAATGAAAGAAAAGGGGGCTCCCAAGTGACGCATCCAGTAAAGGCACTCCATGCGGAGTGCAGGATGCATCCCATAGCTTGGAGGTCGCCAGTTCAAATCCATCTCACTGCTGACTGTGGCCAAGCGCCACCTGGGTGGGTAGGGCTTTGGTCGGCTGGGGAATTCTTGGCTCACCGCGCACCAGCGACCCCTGTGGCTGGCCGGGCTCCTGCACCTGCCCTGGTGTACAACTCAGAACTGCGTGGTCCTCCGAGAGATCATTTCTGTTTTTACTGGAATACCTTATACATATTTCACTTTACAACATTCACTTATTCTCAACAGAGGCTTATAAGAAAATGTCAAGTTAAGGAATATGCGACACATTCATGACTACATTGTAGAAACATCTTTATGCTTAAGACAAAGAACTGGTAACCTGACCTCCCAGACAACAACAGTTTTGTTTCAGTTTACCTAAACTAATTAAATCATGCCTTTTTTTACACTGTGCTGTAATACTATTTATTTAGTAAGGTCAAAATAATATGGTATAATAAATTATACTTTCTGTAATTACACCTGTTTCATAGTTTGCTTTTACTTTTTCAAATTACATGTACTTTCAATATACATGTCCTTTAAACTGGGAAATATAATTTATATGACGGGACATTTTCATCACAGTTTAATAAAGGAAAGTGAACAATGCATCCCCTTTTGTGTTTTCACAGTGCAAGATATCTCTGAAATGATATACAGTAATTAGAAAATACCAACACTGCCACAAAGCCGGTAACTGCACAGAAACACGTTTCATGATTTAAATCACTCTCTGTAGCAGAGAGACACAGTTTTATCTGAAAACACAGACAGCTTCTAGAACCAAAAGAGAAATGCAAATCAGAACTTGAGTTCACCTACAGGTTTTTTTTTCTATTTATTTTGTATTATCTTGTCATGAGAATTAGAAGAGGGAGCTTAGAACAGAAAATAAATTATGTTTTATCATGCAAATTCCTGACTTCCACCTGAACTGTTTCCTGCACAGCACAAGCATTCTTCTCCATCAATCATTCCACATCTCATGTTTGAAAACTCCTGAGGGACAAACCCCCAAAGGTCCGCAGAATATTCAGATATGTCGCTGTTTGAATAAATGCATTGCGAGGAAAGGTGAGCATCTCAGTAAAACAAAGACGTTGAACCTCAAAGCAGTGACTGTGAAAGACAAAAACGTCAAAAGAAAGATCTGCAGACAACTCAGAATAAGTCTACCGAGGTTAGAGAAATGTATAGAAATAAAACATGTCTATACTTCACTGGAGAGTAGAGAAAGATGTCAGGAAATCTGATGAGGGATACCACGTGTAATCATGTCTCTTATTCATTCTTATTTGAATAAGCTCCCGGAGAAGCATCAGCACTGAAATGTTTTAAATTATTGTTTTATATAGACTGGGCATATAATATTTCTTTTCTTTCAAACTTCACAGTTAAAGTTATTTATTAAAAACTGTAAGCAGGACCTGATCACGAGAGCAGTCTAAGGTTGTGATGACTGGCGGTTTTCCAGCCAAATTTGGCTTGTTTTTAAAACATCGAGCGGGTAAACATTGTCTTTAGCAGTTTGGCTATTTTTACCGTGCATGTTTTTTTTTTCTATTCCTTTTGATTATGAGGTTGTCATGAGTGCAGGACTTCAATCACCACAATGCCCTGTACACTATT
This sequence comes from Acipenser ruthenus, assembly GCF_902713425.1. NCBI lineage: Eukaryota > Metazoa > Chordata > Actinopteri > Acipenseriformes > Acipenseridae > Acipenser > Acipenser ruthenus. The sequence continues at coordinate 18,171,969 of NC_081194.1, forward strand.
CTATGCCCTCCCCCTGGGGGCGTGACTGTTCTGAAGCTCAGCATCCAATAATATCTAATAAGATAGTGGAAATCGTTTAAGCAACTAATGTATGTCATTGAAAATATTATAGGAAGGTTGGTGTTTCTTATGCGTTTCACTTAAAAACCAGGGCGTCTGGGCTTGTTAATTCCTGCCACCCGGACACAGATGCCAATTCCAGAACTGTCTGGGTCAAACCTGGACCTGTACCGGTGGCAACCCTAGCTCCACCCTTTTACAACAGATAAAGTTATAATTCTCTGTTATCATGAACGAATGAAACAATCTGACAGAAAAGTAAACTGTAGGGGATGTGCTAAACACATTTTAGAATAAAACTGGAAAAAAACTGAAGTTTACGTTAGATCATGATAATGACGTTTGATTTATTGAATAAAAAGGCAACCTTTCAAACAAACAAGGAACACCACATGAAGTTAAAAAGGTAATATATAGAAGGGTGCTCAAACTTTTGTTCACTAACGGTAGATCCACAATAGTCCATGAAAATAAATAGTAAAAAACAAACATACCTGCACATTGTTGTGTAGTCAAATACGTTACAATTTACTGCACACAAATTTTCTCCAGAAGAGCAGAGACATCGCCAATGTTTTGTCATACAAGTTCAGGTGTTACATGTGGTAGAATTCTGTACATTATAGAATTCTGTACCCTTGATTCCACGCCGACACAGCTGCATTGTTGTCAAAGATCGCTGGACGTGAACACTTGATGTTTCTAAACACTATTTACATGTAAAAAAAAATGAAAATGTGTTTTATACGGTTACTTTAAATCAAGGGTATCTAGACAATCGGTGGTGTTACGTGCGGTTTTATTTTGCCACAGAATTAGTAATATTTGTTGCAATCTGCAGCAGAACTAAATGTTAGTGCGTGAGAACACAGCGAGGCTCAGAAATATCGTGCGTGCAGCGATCTTTGAAAAACTATTTGCAAAGGCAAGGAATCATGTGGGCATACAATTCTATGGAGTACCGAAATCTGTATTATTATTATTAATTAAGTGCTGGAATTCTGTCTTCCAGGACCCTCTGGAAATGAGGTATTGCATTTCAAAGATTTTTCGATTTTTTTAAAAAATAATTGTAAAGGAAGAAAGAACGTACTGGTCAATAAAGGATTGTGTTTAATGCAGTATCAGGATTGGAACTAAAAGCATAACTAGTCACAGCTACTGATTATATACAGTTTGCATAGAGCTCCTCCATTCCTTCACAGCAGCACATTACATTTATATATCTATGAGCTGACAAGCAGAGGTTATGATTTATCAACCTACTATTAACTTGCTTTGTAGATATTGCCCCAAGAGCGTGCCTGCTTGGTGCATTAATATCTAATGGGGAAGTCTTCATAAATTACAGGTCTATAACAGCGGTGCCAGGACAAATTAATGCTTTCCTATGATCAACCTTATGGAGAAAAGCTTGTGGGATTTTGTTTACATACAAAAGCAGCAACTGTCTAAGTTAACTGCCACGGATGTCTTTTTTGATCAAGAAAGAGAATAGCAAAAGAGAAAAATTAACACTCTGCAAACAAATTCATTTACCAAAGTCCTGATTTAGGCCATCCTAGCAAATCCTATGTTTTTTTTTTTTTTTTTATCATGCTTGGAATAATGTATGTGTGTGTATATATATATATATATATATTTTTTTTTTTATATATATATATGTATATATATATATGTATATATTACTGTATCCTAAACGTAATGATGCATAATAATATACAATAAAATAGGTTTCCTGTATACATACATACATAAGGGTAGGGTACTTGAGTAAAGGGCCCCAGTATGCCTCTAAACAAGGACACTCAACAGACATGCTTATATCCTGCATCTTTAGTAGAGCATCGCCAACACTCACGGTTATCCTTTAGACAGGCTTTAAAAAGTTTTAGAGGTGTCCAATAGACTCTATTGAGTAAATTGAGTTTTAGCTTCTCTGCAGGATCAAAACAGTGTTTCCAGATAGTATCCCAAGCTTCAGAGTCAAATTCTAGTCCTAATTCTGTATTTTACTTCTTTTTAAAAGGTTAATGTAGATGTGGCGACCCTCCACTCAAGTACTTATAAATCCTGGATGCTTTTAAGCTTTTTATTGTAATTCTCTTTAACAAAATGTTCTAAACTGGATGGCAAAGAGTTCAGTTTATATTTTTTATGTTTGCAGCTTTAAGTGCTTGCAACATTTGTATTAATTTAAAATACTTAGCAGACATGGGTTGTTTTTATGGTGACTACCTTTTCAAAATGCAAAAGCGGGACACCTGCCATTTTTTATTGGGGGGTGTATTGTATATTTACATTTTAAGTAAGAGATTAGAGAAGAGAGTGCCATTCCTCCCTTCTCTCTGGGCAACATTAGTTTTTCTAAGGCAATTCTTGGTTGTTTAGAGTTCCAAATAAATGCAAAGAATAGCCTTCTTAATTGTTTAAGAAAAGGAAGCAGTATTTTTACTGGTAACGTACTTAAGGTATAGCTGATTTTAGGGGCTACTGTCATTTTAATAATTTCTATTCTCACTCTGAATGTGAGGTTAAAAGGTGACCAGTGAATAAAGTCATTTTGGGCTGACTACAATAGTGGACATGTTTTTATGAATCATAAAATCAACATTATTATTATTATTATTATTATTATTATTATTAGTTTATTTAGCAGATGCCTTTATTATTATTTATTTATTTATTTATTTATTTATTTATTTCTTTCTTAGCAGACGCCCTTATCCAGGGCGACTTACAATCGTAAGCAAATACATTTCAAGTATCACAGTACAAGTAATAATACAATTAAGAGCAAGATAAATACAATGACTGGTGACTTACATCATCAGATGAGAAGAAAACTCAAGTATTTAAACCCCTTGCTGGCCCAAGTAAAACGGTGGTTATCAATTCAACTTTTAGTACAATAAGAATTTAATGGAGTGAAATCTGATTTATTCCAGTTTATTTTTTAATCCTGATTTTCTTTGTCAAGGGAAAGAGCAGCAACTGGAGTATTCATTAACTGTGCTTTAAAAATAATAGTAATATCTGCGGAGTATCCGTTGGCCAGGAAACCTACTACATTCGATTGTATTAAAAGGGAGAGATCAGTTTTTCAAGTCTGGTTGCAAATAACTTTGAGATCATTTTAAAATCCACATTGAGTAGGACTATGGGGCGATAATTGGAGCAATAGGTTTTGTCTTTACCCTGCTTAAGGATCAGCGTTATCAACATTTCTGACATAGTGCCACTCATGCGACTATTCTCGAAAAACTCACTATACAACTCTATTAGAATAGGGGAAAGGGTAGTTTCTAAGGCATTGTAAATTTCAGCAGGGAGACCGTCGTTTCCAGGTGATTTGGATTTAGGTAATTTGGAAATGGCCTCCCCTGTTTCTTCGAAGATTATTGGTGCATCTAATAGCTTCCTGTTCTCCATTGACAGCTTTGGAAGAGTTAGTTTTCCAAAAAAGCAATTCAAATGTTGTTCAGTAAGAGATGCTTCTGAACCATATAACTTACGGTAATAGTTTTCAAATTCTTCATTAATTTCTTTGAGTTCTGTTTTAAGATAGCCTTTGAGATTCCTAATGCCTGATATGTATGAACAAATTGATTTTATCATTCTGGCCAGTCATTTCCCTGCCTTATCCCCTTCCTCATAATATGTCAACCTAGAGTTAGCTAACACTAAAAGTTTTTGTCTGTAGCATGTTATACTTATATTTTGTTTGTACTAAGGTGCAATATATTTCATTGACCTATGCGTTTGATGTAACATGTAGGGTTTCCAACTTTTTAATTCCTTTTTCTAGTAGTTCTTCAGTTTTCAATTATTTTCTTTTCCCTGCAGCATATGAAACAATTCTGCCTATCATAAAAGCCTTAAGGACACCCCATAGAATAATATGACTATCAACTGACTTTACACTTATTTCCATAAATTCTTTAATTTCTCTGTTAATATTATTTTTAAAGCTCAAATCATTCAAAAGCAAATGATCAAAACTCCATCTAAAGTTTCTGTGCTTAGCTATTTCTATTTAGTTGTGCTTTTACTGGCGAATGGTCTGCGATTATAATATTATCTATTTCAGAATTTATTACGTTAGGAATTAGGGTTTTAGATATTAAGAAGTAGTCCAGTCTTGAATATGTGCACAGGGGAATAGAAAGTATAATCTATCCCTTTTGTGTAATATTCTCCAAATGTCAGTGAGTGCTAAATCTTCCAACAGGGCCTCCAGCACTGATCGAGCTTTAGTATTATGTGTGCATTTCGTGTTGGAGCGGTCTAGAATAAGATCCATTGTTCAGGTTTTGGTCCCCCCCAGGATCAAGGGTATTTGTGAGAATGTAACAAGTGTTTCATGTATTTTGTCAAATAATTTGGAATTTGAGGCAGTCAGTATTTGGGCCATATATATTGACCAGTAACAACTCTTTTCCACTAAATTTAAAATGCAGATAAAAATTGACCTTCTGGATCAGAGTAAGCACCAATGATATTGTGCTGTATATTTTTCTTCATAAAAATTGCCACCCCTCTAGATTTAGAAGAGAAGCATGAAGAGTACACTTCTCCCACCCAAGCTTGTTTAAGTTGGTTTGCCTCCCTCTCTGTCAAATGGGTTTCCTGCAACATTGCAATGTCACAGTCCAGCTTTTTTAAATTATTTAATATCCAGCTTCTTTTAATCTGGTTATGAATACCTTTAACATTCCAGGATTCCAAGGTTAGACGGGAACTACCCTTCATATAAAGTAATATTCAGTAGAACTGAGTAATTAGTATATAGCAATTTATATTCTTCAGTAATATAACTTGAGTCAAGCATGTATCTGCTGTCACCCAAAATAAACAAGAAAACGTGATCAGAACTGATTTGTCAATGTTCAGTTTCTTTATGCTGAGGTTTCAAGTATTCACCTGTTCCTCTTCAGAGTGAGCTGCATTCAAATCTGCCGATTACCTTCATCACGCTTCAAGGATCTGTGTGCAACCCTCTTCTTCCATCCACAGACTGCAGTAATTTTGCAGGGAATATAAGTTTGTGTCTTATGCCTCATTCTTTTAATATCTTTCTCACTTCGTTGAATTTTCTGCGTTGCTCAACCAGATCGCGGGAGGGGTCATTGTAAATAGATCCTTTTCGCCTTTACATTTCATGAGGCCTTCTTTTCCTCTGGTTTCTTTCTGCTGAAATCGTAGGATCCTGATCACGACTGCCCGCAGCTTCTCCCCTGGTGCAGGCCACGGCTTAAGAGAGCGGTGTGCTCGCTCAATCTCAAAGGGAAGGTCGAAATTAAAATAAGGAAAAATACTTCTCCTCGCTCTCCTTGCACATGATGTAAATTCTAATAAATATCGGGACAACTCTGGAGATGTAAAAATATCCAGAATAAGCGGCTATCCCAATTTAATGAGGCATTTGAGACGACCTTTGTCACACTTATATTTATTATAATCTACATCATGTGTAACAGTGAAGCATTTTTCCCTTTTTTTAATTTCAAAATGAAAAGAAACACAATGAAAATCACATTCTGTGGAGTATCACCATTGTGAAATTGGGACATAAAAAGCATTCTGACAGAAACCACAAATAAGGAAACATTTTCTTGGGATACCTATAGCAGCGGTTCTCAAACTTTTTGGGTCACGCTCCCCTTCCTCTTCTCTGTGGTACTAGACACCCCCCCAACCCCCAACCTCCAACACCCCCCTCCCACACACACACATATACATATACTAGTAAAAAATCCAACATGCCAGCGGCTTCTCTGTATGTTGCTGCTGTTTTTTAGTTTTTCTTTTTTAGTTTTTGTTTTGCACGAACCAGCCACCGATCCTTCATAATAAGAGCAAATGTAATATTGCAAATTACAGATTACCGATTGTGACCAACGCTTACTACATAGTAAGCTGATAAACAACATACACTACCAGATGGCAGCGGACTTCATCCAAAAATATGCAAGCTTAAAACTTTGACATGCCTGGAGGTGTCAGCATAAAGATTTGTTTTAAGTTAATATATACAGTATAACGTGAAATTTGGGCTGGTATTAAATTCGGCGGATTTATACATTTGGGGATTTTTTTCACAGCACGTTCACAAAAAAAAGTCAGAGTTTTGCATTTATACTTTTAATTCCAAAAACATTTCAATAAATGTTTACTTAATTAAATATGTCTGCATCTACAATGTAACTGCAACAACAACAAAGAAGGCCTTCTAATCAGTTACAGTATTTATCGTTCTTATATGGCACTTAATTTTAACAACCAATAAACTTTTATGATAAGAATTTGCTGCCTCAGTTTTAAAACTATGGTTAACATAACACAGTGGAACGATCACAGTACTACCATGCAGTAATTGTAGGGCGTTATTGCCACGTGTGAAATCTTTAACAAGAAAGCCAAAATGAAAATGCTTTTATATGCTTCAAAATAATTTCAAACTGGTTAATAGACTAGTAAGCAGTGGCAAAATCATCTCCGTTTTATTACGGTGTAAAACATTTTAACATTTTGTTTTGCTTCCGGACTTTGCGATACCTGCACGATGCCTGCATTAATAGTTGTATCTACAAAGTATCGACAATAGCAATCAACCATTTTGTTACAGACTTTCAACAAGTCTGACATAAACAATTTTGGCTGTTACTTAATTAAACCCTTCTAAAAAAAAGAACACATAATGTTTAACATAAAAAAGAACAGTCCTACTAGCAGGGTTTTTTAAATCCATTGATGGAAATGTCTGGTCTACTTTTAATGGTTTTCAAGCAAATTGTCATCATTGCCACTCTCATATCCACTTTGATAGCTGACACATTATTCCTCCTGTCCAGCGCTTCTTCAACCTGTTCTGTATACCAGTCTGACAGAGGGCGGGATCGCTATGAGTACTGTATGCAACCCTCTGATTGATGGAAGTATTATTGGCAAGCCAATCAAAATAGCCAATAAAGCCCAAATAAAGTATCTGCCCATTATACGGTATAGCCTAGGTTAAGATGTGCGCGGTTATTAAAATAATAATAATAATAATAATTAAATAAAAAAGAATAAAAACCCTGAACCTTCTCGCACCCCCCAAGATACAGTCCGCGCCCCCAGTTTGTGAACCGCTGACCTATAGGATATTATAGCCAGATTGTTTGGATGGGAATAAAATACATTTTGGGAATGCAAGTACAATACAGCCTGTGTATAAGAACTTCAAAATGAACTTCAAATAATAACATTGGATTATTACATTTCGATCAATTATATACAATCCTCTAGCTACTTGCGCTAGACTTTGCATGCAAAAAATAAAGTACATGCTTTTCCTGGGGCTGTTTTTATGATACAAGGGCCCCAATTGCAGCAAACAAGTGAATTACGAAAGCCAATTAAGTGTTCTATTGAGATTCAGTTTGCATTTGTTTCAAAATGAGCCCAGTGTCACTTTTAATAAAATAGAATTAATTGCAATCTGAGACTCTTAATTAAAGAAGGTAAAATGTAAAAACAATTGAAAATAATATACAAGGTCGGACGTGCATTTTCTTTTAGGTAAACCCTTACTTTGGCTCATTATTTTTTTTAAGCTTAGCTTTTAAATGGACCTCTCTAAATAAATACTAAATAATTCCAGTAAACATGTCATGATGAAGTGTGCTTAAGAGTTATCAGATTTCTGGCTCTAGATATTATCCCTTTCCCACCATCATCACAGTAGGATTTTAGAACTTGCCAGGACGAATATTTTTGGCAGTGGACATGCAGAGTATTAATCTGCAACGACATGGCTTTTTGTGATTGGATCCACAGTGCATTAGAAGGTGGTGCTACCACGACAGCTGCGTTGTTTTGAAACAATTTGTTGAAAAAGCACTCCTCCTTAGACAAAACAATTCCAATAAAGGGTTTAATTCGCTTGTATGAAGTGAAACCACATGAATTATAAGTATATATATATATTTCTGCTCTGGCATTTTACATAAAAAAATGGTCTCATTCAGAATAATCTATATTGAGTGTAATCTTTTGAGTACATGTTTGCCCATTCTCCTTAAATCCTGCTTTAGCCTTTATGAACAAACCCCTTTCAAAGAAAAGCTAAATTCTGCTCACTTTTCTACAGCTAATACTAACGTGGAGGCTAAAGTGCTTTGCCTTTTTTATGAATGCAGATAACTGATCGGCTCTCCATTTAATTAGCTGCACAGAGCAAAAAAAACTGCAGGGTAAATGTGCAAAAAAAACGGAGGATACGGCTACTTTTGATGCAGTCATGACCATTAGTTTCATGGTTTTTTTTTTTATTATTATTTCAAGAGCAACAGGAAATAAGTCAGAGGATTGATAATTGCATTCCATGACTTTGACCAAAGATTTCCCGCAAGCCTTGCATATGACTCATTGTGCCACCATATTTCTCAAAAAAGTGAACACATACATCGACATATACTGTATCTCTTGTAATGCTTTAACTGCAACCTAATGGAGATCAGACTGGCTAATGGTACAGTTGAATGCTACAGTTAAAACAGGATCTGAGAAATTGACCCTAATCAATACACTTTACACAGGTTAATTGTTTCCTGTGGTAACGGAGATACATGTTTTACTGTTTAGTGTTTCTGTTTTGTATGTTTGTTAAATTATGTGAGCTCTTGATGTCCGCTCTAGTGCACTGACTGTAAGGAAAAGCCACAGCACTTTTTTTTTGCTTTTTCAGCAGTGATTTAGAGGACAGATCTCAAACCCCAGTGCACTTGTGCAGACGTTTTGAAAAGAGCTTTGAAACAAAACTTTAAAATAATACGTGTAAAAAAGTTGTCATGATGTTAACAATGAAAAGAAAAATTACAGGTACGTTATTTAAACAGCTGTAGCAGCACGTGTAACGCTATCTTTTTCAGAGCCCTGCTACTTACTCTTTAAGCAAAATGACAAGAAAAAAAAAATTATACATTAATTTGCCCGTGCAATTCGAGAATCGCCCCGTTTCGAGGTTTGCCCGTAGCATATATACAATTCACAATCATTTGTTTTTGTTACTTACATTTTGGTTGATTGTGTTTAAAACACAACAATCTGCATTAAAAAGCAACACAATACATATTTTAAACATCAACTTAAAACAGCACCAAACTGATGTTTCTTGCAGTACACATAAACAACCTCAGCGATATTTGTTATGATTTGGCTCTCACTCATACATCCATCAAGTAAACAGCATTTTACAAATGTTTTGCCACAAATTGCATATG